>NC_058375.1:125352939-125652939 GCF_018350175.1 Felis catus | reverse complement strand
ATTGCCATCACTGTCCCTGCCTCTAAGGTTGGGGACACAGGGGACAATCTGTCCACTCCTCTGCTTGGCTCTCATCCCAGTATTTTTCTCTTTGCTGACAAAGTGGTGAGATGTACCACGCTCAGCTTACCATCCCCTTCCCCCCTCCCTCCTAGTCTCTCCTGCTCTAGATGCCCAGCAGCCCTTCCATGCTGTCCTGGGTTATAAAGCAGAATGGCTCACACAATGCTAACAACTGATGGCAGATGATTTCCTGTTTACTGCAACTCCTCCTTCCCGGGAAGCGAGAGCATGCTTATGGCTTCCCTGCCACTGGAGGACTCCAAACATCCCCCAGAGATTCCTTATACAGCCAGTGCCATAGCCGCTTGGGCACCCACTAAGCTCAGTGCCCTCTCTCGGGCACTGAAGGGGCAGAGGCTTAGAATCAAAGTGAAAATCTGTGCCATCGTCTGAGGAAGTCTGAATTCAGAAAAGGGAGGCACACGACATACTTTAAAAGCCCAAAACATAATAACATAGTGCACTAGGAGCAGAAGCACAAGTGTGCAAGTAATTACAGACAGGGAGGCAGATGGCCTAATCCTCTTGGAATATGTGAGGAACACCTCCGCAGAACAATGTTAAGTAACCCCTAGCAGATGGAAGAAGGGCAGGCTTTAGCTCCTGTCTCATCTGCCCTCTCCACTCTTTGAAGGCTTAGAGAAGTTCTCCATCATTAGCATGTCAGAGCAACAGCTTTAAACAAAGGGAAAGCCCACCCCCACCCCTCACCCCCGCCACAGCTTTTTTGGAAGCTTGAAATACTGAGGATAAGACAAGTTTGAGGGGAGGAAATGCTTTACTGTATTTCCTCTGCCCTTCCAATTTGGAAGCATTCCACCCTGTGGCTGTCTCCGGTTGTGTCTGTCCCACTAACCAGGCTTGGGAAATGTCTGTCCTGCACCTCTCCTTGATTAGTGTGCTTGATAGGACCGTGATTCCCCAGACATGTCCCTGTCCTAAGCCCAGGAACCTGTGCACATGGTAGGTTACCTGGCAAGGGGGTATTAAAGGAGCAAAAGGAATTAAGCTTGTTAATCAACTGACTGATTAAAGCAGATTATCCTGGATTGTCGAGGGGGCCCAGTGTAATCTCAGGGTCCTTAATGTGGAAGAGGGAGGCAGAAGAACCAGCACTGGAGTGATGCAGAGGGAAAAGACTCAATCCGTCATTGCTAGCTCTGACAATGAAGGAAGGGGCCACCAGCCAAGGGCTGCCTGTGGCCTCCGTAAGCTGTAAAGGGCAAGGAAAGGATTCCTAGAGTCTCCAGAAGAGAATGCAGCCTTACTGACACCATGGTATTAGCCCAGTGAGATCCACTTCAGAGTTTTGATCTCCAGAACTGTAAAATAATCCCTTTGGACAATTTTCAACCACCACGCGTGTGGGAAGTTGTTACAGCTGCAGCAGGGAATGAACAGAATTGGAAAATTGGATCCTGCTTGACTCAGGTCAAGGCAAGGCCTGCTTCCAATGTCTTCCTAGTGGGGGTCAGTTCCATCAACATCATCCATAAAAGAGGGTGAATCCTATCCACTGGCCTAGAAGGAGCTCCAGATGTCAAGAGCTGATCTTTGGCTCCAGATGTCTTGAGGTGAGATGAAATAAAATGGCACCCGATATTCATAAGAGGAGATGACAAGACCATTTTCTTAGAGGTCCAGGCATTAAGGGTTGGGGCCAGTTATGGTGAGAAAGAAGGGCATGAACTCAGGTGGCTGAAGCAGAGTGTGTTTTGGCCTAAAGGTTGATGAGGATCTAGGGAGGTGGATCCTGAAGGAGGATGCTGCAGCATGAGGGGTCCCCAGGGACTAGAGCACTCTAGATGGGGAGGTATAGATCCACTGTTAGAAAGAGCAATCATGGGGGCTTCTGGGTGGCCCAGTTGGTTGAAGATCTGACTCTTGATTTTGGCTCAGGTTATGATCCCAGGGTTATGGGATCGAGCCCTGTGTTAGGCTCTCGGCTGAGCATGGAGCCTGCTTAAGATTCTCTCTCTCTCTCTCTCTCTCTCTCTCTCTCTCTCTCTCTCTCTCCTCTCTCTCTCTCTCTCTTTCTCTCTCTCCCCCTCTCCCTCTCCCTCTGCCCCTCTCCCCTGCTCACACACTCTCTCTCCAAAAACAGAACAAAAAATAAATAAATAAAAATCATGGCCTGAGGGATTCACTAGCATACAATACAGAGTCTCTCTTGAAGCTCAGAATTTCTTGGGAATTACAAAGCTAAACCTTGTGGATTCATCAAAAAGGGGTAATGACCCCTGGATGGTGTGACAGCTAAAACTTAAAAATTCAGCAGAAACTCATTACTGATTCATTCCTAAAATCTGTGTCTTCAATGCTCATGAGGTACAGAATTGGGCTTTACAAGCAGTTTATCTTTCCAAAGTAGAGGCAACATATCCTGTGTCCAAGCCTCTCCTATTCCTCAACCTTCCCCCTGCTGACTCCATCTTCTTTCCTCAGGATAACAGTGGGGAGTGTGGAGAGGAGAGGAAAGGTCAGCATTGGATGGAACCCAGGAAAGCATTTCTCACCCATCCTGCCCAGTGGAGGTGATCCCCACTTACTGATGCAGGAAATGTAACCTCCAAAATGAATGGAGCTTGTTGGAGGCTGAAGGAATAGGGCCCATGTGACCGCTGCAGCAATTCTATGGGACATACTTTGGGTTTCCTATAGCTAGAACCCAATCCTTAGGTTTGGAATTTCTGGAAGCGGAGCTCATGTCTGGTCCCATTTTTTTCACCCCACCCCAATCCCCCATCCCACGTGCCAAGGAGAGTGCTTGGCACAAAAGGACACTCCATTAAACCCTTGCTGAATTTCATAGAATTGAAGGTGCAGCCAAGTTCCTGTCTCTCTTCTAGCAACTATAACTGAAGATCTCTCTTCCAACAGACTCCAAACTTCTCTCTGTACCAGGTCATAGGAGTTTAAATGGGATGATGTAGCATTGATGCAAATTGGAGAAGATGTCATTAAGTAAATACTTCCAGCCTGAACACAACTGGAGGGCTAATGGACTTGGGAATATAATCTAACTTCTTAGTAAAGTAAACTTCTGATGACTGAACTTGTCCCCTGTCCCAACCATACTTCAGTTTCTCTCCTTCCTTCTTACATATCCACTGAATGACTCTGTCATCTGAGCTATTTGCCTGTTCCTCTGCCTGAAATGCCCTCTCTGAATCCCCTTCTTCACCTATCTGGCAAATTTCTATTCAATTTCTAAGACTCTATGTGTCATCTCTACCAGGAGTCTTTTCCCGATGCTTCAGGTACCTCTTCCCTTCCCCATACATTTCTATCCTAGTGACTGCTACCTGTTTCAAACATAACTAATACTCTTCATCTTCAGGAACTGTATCATTTATCTTTCTATCACCACACACTAGCAAAATGCCTAGCATGTAGTAAATTCTCAATAAATGTCTATTGAATAACCCTATACCAGCAGCTACTATCAACTGAGCCCATTTTACTATGGACATCACATTATTCTAAGCTTTATATATATACTGACTCATTCAGTTGCTTGAAAAGTCATATAAAGTTATTTACTCTCCCATTCTACAGATTCAGGAACTGGGCCTGGAAAAAATGAATAATCTCCTATAGTTTTCCTAGTCAGTGGAAAAGCCAACATTCAAATCCAGGGTGTCTATCAGATTGTATGAGTCTTCTAAGGTTCCTAAAAGGGTTATAGGCTGCTGCTTTAGTTAAAGTAGAAAAGATTAAACACCCTAAAAGCACAAAATCCAATTTAAAAATGGGCAGAAGGCACAAACAGGCATTTCTCCAAAGAAGACATCCAGACCTCCAACAGACACATGAAAAAATGCTCAACATCACTTATCAGCAGGAAAATGTGAATCAAAACCACAGTGAGATATCACCTCACACCTGTTGGAATGGCTAAAATCAAAAACACAAGAAACAACTGGCATTGGTGAGGATGTGGAGAAAAAAGGAATCCTCTTGCATTGTTGATGGAAATGCTAACTGGTACAACCATTCTGAAAAACAGTAAAGAGGTTCCTCAAAAAGTTAAAAATAGAACTATCTTAATATCCAGTAATCACACTATTGGATATTTGCCCAAAGAATACAAAAACACTAATTCAAAGGGATACATGCACCCTTATGTTATAGCAGTATTATTTATAATAGCCAACTTACAGAAGCAGCCCAAGTGTCTGTCAATTGATAAATGGATAAGGGAGATGGGATGTGTGTGTGTGTGTGTGTGTGTGTGTGTGTGTGTGTGTGTATGTATATATATAATGGAATACCATTCAGCCATAAAAAAGAACGAAATATTGACATTTGCAATGACATGGATGGAGGTGGGGCTAGAGAGTATAATGCTAAATGAAATAAATCAGTCAGCAAAAGATAAATATCATATGATTTCACTCATATGTGGAATTTAAGAAACAAAACAAATGAACAAAGGGAAAAAAAGAGAGAGAGAGAGAAAGCAAGAAACAAACTCTTAGAGAACTGATGGTTAGAGAGGGGAGGTGGGTGGGAGAGATGGGTGAAATGGGTGATGGGGAATAAAGAGTGCATTTATTGTGATGAGCACCAGGTGATTAAAATAAAAACTTAAAGGGGCACCTGGGTGGCTCAGTTGGTTGAATGGTTGAACGTCTGACCCTTGATTTCAGCTCAGGTCATGATCCCAGACTCGTGGGATCAAGTCCTGAAATGGGCTCCATGCTGAGTGTGGAGGCTGCTTAAGATCCTCTCTCTCTCCCTCTCTCTCTCTCTCTCTCTCTCTCTTTCTCTACCTCTCTGCCCCTCTTTTCTGCTTGTGCTCTCTCTAAAAAAATTTTTGTTAATTTAAAAAATAAACTAGAAAACATTAGAGTGATAGATCACATTATTTACCCCACTTGTTCTTCAATCCATACCCTCTGACTTGTGAGTATACAGTTCCTTCCATGAGAAGTGGAGTTTATTTTTTTACTCCACTGATGTTGGGTTTAGCCATGTGATTTGCTTTGACCAAAGAAATGTTTATATTTGGAAAGTGAGCATAGACTTTATTTTATTTTTTAATTTAAAATAAGTATTTCATTTAAACTAAAAATACCACCCCCCACAAAAGAAACAAAAACAATTCACCCACAGAGCGAGCACAAACTTTAAATCTATCGGTAGGCATGGACTCATTCTTTGTGTTCTTGCATTTTCCCACCAGGAGATCATCTGAAACCACTGATCTGAGGAGAATGAGGGACAAATGGAGTAGCCCAAGGCCCAACCCACAGCCTGATGCCAACCTAGCTGAGGTCAATCTAACCACCCACACAGATGCCTGAGCAAGAAATCAATACTTCCGTTACATCACTGAGTTTTGGGATTGTTTATTAGGCCACATATTTTGGGCAATAGTTGATGAATGTATTTAAGATTGTAACTTTATAGACATTAATTAGAATAATGTATTTCTTTTCAGCGAAAGCTATAAAAGGGCCTCTATCTTTTAGACACATAGAAGTAAGAGTGTTGATGATAACTGTGTTGTCCTGGATTGGTTAATTAGGGGACACTGGAAGGTTTTATTCCAGGATAGTTTAATGAGGAGTCATTTTTCTGGAATAATTTCTTGCAGACTCAGACATGGTAAGAGAATACGCTATAGGTTTTTCTTTTTTTTTTTTTTTAGTCCCTTAAAGCCCTGCAGATTTTGCTGGCCTGTTATGATTTAGAAAAAGGAATTTAAACGTTTTTGAAGACACAGATATGTAACCTTAAAAAAAAAATTTAACTGACAAACTTTGGATCAGGTGGCAAAACTATACTACTTACTTTCTGGCAAGGTTGCTCTTGGGAAAAATTGTACCGCTCCACGGTTAAGGTAGAAGTATAAGTTAGGGGCCAAAGAAAAGAAAGGATTTGGATTCAGGAAAAATATGCACACAGAGAATATCAAAGCGTTTAGCGTGTTCACATCACTCACACACACCTCCATTAAATTCTATGCTTTCTAGCAAGCTTCTGCCGAATCCTTAGTTGGAAAAGCCCTTCTCTGGGCTTTCTGGGTAGGAACATCAAGCTCAGAATGGTGAAGGTTCATTATAGGTTCCCCTTGTAGGAGCTCAGTCTTGCCCTTTCTCCGGAGCTGGGTCAGCCTCCTTCTTAGACACCAGGAGGGAGATTGAATGTTTGCGGTCTGAAGCATCCATTGCATAACTGCCTCAGCACCAGTGATTCTTACGATAATAAATTTCACGTTGATGAACTCATTGGGGGTGGAGATGAAGACCTTCAACACTTGAGGAGCCTTTCTTTTTCTACTGTGATTTTTCTTTAATTAATTGGACAAGTTCCCCCTTCCTCCAAGCCCCCAAGTGTAGCAGTGAAAGAATTAAAGAGAATTGTTAAGATTTATAACACCACAGTCTGACCTACTTTGGAGCAAGCACATTCTGAGGAGGAAAGGAACCCAAATTTTAACTGTTTTCTTTGTGTCTAAACCCTTCTCTCTTTTAGTTAAAGAGGGCCAAAGGCAAACATTGTCTCACTGAGATTTAGAGAATTTCATTTACTGTGAGGGATGGTTGACTAATAAGCTTGATTCTCATGTGAGTGAAGGCCGTTACATAAAGGAAGGGCCTTTGTAGCTGGGTCAAGAGAGCAGTTTTAATTTTAGCTTCATTAAAAACTCCAAACTCAGGGCAAAAATCTGAGCACTTGTTATAGCAGACTAAATTGGAATAATAAATGTTTAACTTTTTCTGGGAATCTTGAAAACAGAATAGAGGGATGGGTGTAGGGCTGGGTGAGGTAAGTGGTGGGGGTTAAGGAATGACTTGTGGTGATGAGCACTGGATGATGTAGGGAAGTGTTGATTCACTGTATTGTACACCTGAAACCAATATTACACTGTATGTTAATTACACTGGAATTAAAACAAAACAAAACAAAAACCAGCGGGTGATGGATGTAGAACTTCAGACGAATAAACATCAGGTTACAGGGTTACTTGAAGTTTTCTGGAGCATGCATTCTCTTAAAAAATAGCCATGCCAAGAGGCCTCTGGGTGGCTCAGTGGCTTAAGCCTCCAACTTCAGCTCAGGTGGTGATCTCATGGTTTGTGGGTTCAAGCCCCGCATTGGGCTCTGTGCTGACTGCTCAGAACCTAGAGCCTGCTTTGGATTCTGAGTCTCCCTTTCTCTCTGCCCCTCCCCCACTTGCTTGCTCATGCACACGCTCTCTTTCTCTCTCTCTCAAAAATGAATAAATATTAAAAACAATTTTTTTTAAATAGCTATTCCAAAAAATTCAGAGACAGTGGTGGAAAAAAAAGTTTCAGATCCAGGTAATTAGTCAAATATTTCAGAAGAACTTTCACATTCATGGCATTTTTAATTTAATGATCAACAAAATCAGAGTCGGACTGAACCCTTTCTAACCAGTAAATACTGATGTATGACCCTACATCTCTTAGAGGCCTCAGAGCTCCTCTAGGAGAGGAGTTTAGGAATTGATCAGGGGTGGGGTGGGGTACACACTTTTTCCTGGAGCTTCTTTTACCCATTCCACTTAAAAAAATTATTTATTTTTTAATTTACATCCAAGTTAGTTAGCATATAGTGCAACAATGATTTCAGGGGTAGATTCCTTAATGCCCCTTAACCATTTAGCCCATCCCCCCTCCCACAACCCCTCCAGTAATGCTCTGTTTGTTCTCCATATTTAAGAGTCTCTTACGTTTTGTCACCCTCCCTCTTTTTTATATTATTTTTGCTTCCCTTCCCTTGTGTTCTCTGTTCTGTGTCTTAGAGCCCTCATATGAGTAAAGTTATAAGATATTTGTCTTCTCTGACTAATTTCACTTAGCATAATACCAGTTCCATCTACAATGTTGCAAATGGCAAGATTTCATTCTTTTTGATTGCTGAGTAATACTCCATTGTGTGTGTGTGTGTGTGTGTGTGTGTGTGTGTGTGTGTATACACACACCACATCTTTTTTATCCATTCATCCATCGATGGACACTTGGGCTCTCTCCATGCTTTGGTTCTTGTCAATACACTGCTGTAAACATCCTCATTCCACTTTTTAGCAGGGTTTTTTTTACATGTAGTTCTACCTGCCATGTTGTTCTGGGTCCAGCTCATCCATTCCACTGGTGCTCTGTTCCCTCTCCACTCTCTCCAGGATGGCACAACACACATTTACTGACAGCATGTATGTAACTAGAATCTACACATATTTGTAGAGTCACTACTATCTTCACAGGCTGTGTAGCCTAGTGGAAAGCACTAGAAGTATCAGAAGACCCGTGCAAGAATATTCGTTTTCACCATATTCATGGTGAAAATATCCTAAATGTTCACAACCTGACAATAGGTAAAAATACTATGAAATATCCCTAATATAGAATACTACAGGTGTTAAGACATGGGTAAATTGTTTTTAAAATGTTGAATGAAAAAAAGAAAGTTGCAGAAGCCCAAAGTATGACAGTAAGTATATAAACTAAAGCATGCAGAATATATACTATCTAATATGTACAGGTGTAGTAAAGATAATGAAATCCTTGTGGGCATGAAGAATGACATTCAGGACAGTGGTCACCACTTGGGGGTCAGGTGAGGAGGAAGAGCAGGATGGGAGAAAAGGAACATGGGAGGCTTTGTTTATATTTTTATTTCTGAAATTGAGTGGTGGCCACAAAGTACTTGCCTTATTTTACTGTGCTTTTTTCTATGCCTGAAAAAGTCTTCATTATAATAAAAAATGAGAAAGAAGGTACTATTGATTGAATGTGACCCCAAGTCTATGTTACATATGTTAGAACCTAACCCCCAAAGTGATGGTATTGGGAGGTGGCACTTTTGGGACATGATTAGGTCATGAGGGCTCCTAATGGAACTAATCCATAATGGGATTAGTGCTCATAAAAGGGGCCCCACAGAGCTCCCTGTCCCCTTCCACCATGTGAGGACACAGTGAGGAGGCAGCCATCTATGAACCAGGAAGTGGGCCTTCGCCAGACACCACACCTGTTGGCACCTTGATCTTGGACGTAGACCCTCCAGAACTGTGAGATACAATTGTCTGTTATCTATATGCCACCCAGTGTGTGGCATTTTTGTTACAGCTGCTGGAATAGACCAAGACAGGAAGTCAGCATCAAGGGCAAGGGCTGAGCTCTCAGCGTTGCCCCACACGTGCTCACCCTTGGCTCTGTTGGCCTCATTTTCTGACCCATGAGATGAAGCGTTGGCCTCGTCAATCTAGGATCTTGGGTGTCAGGCTGCAGGAAGACCGATGCCCCTGCCTGTCTGTCAGCATCCTCCTAATGCTGTGTCTGGACAACAGGAAAAAAGTAAAAAACTAAGTGACTAAGTAGAACCCAAATGCCTAGCATGCCTGAATATTTTTAAAAAATTGTCCTGATCTGCTACTGCAGCACCTGCTGAAGCTACTTCAGCTGGGTGGAACTCTTCCTGTGGTAGGGTCCCCTCCCTAAGGAAAGAAAAAAAAAACCCTCAAGGCAACCTGGCTATATGCATATGTGACAATACCCTCATGACCTTGTAACATGAGACCACTTAATCAGACCGCATGTTTGTGTGTTACCATATATGGGAGACAAATAAGTAGAAAATATATAAAAAACTATGCAACATGGTGTTCGGGACTCAGTTCTTCGGATACAAACCCAACTGAGCCGTGCCATGCCGGCGAGAGTAAAGTTGCTTCCTGGAAAGAAAAGCCTCAGTGTCACGACTCTCTGTGCAAGAATCCTGCTACATTCTGTTCTCAAACTCTTCTAGAGAAAGAACATTATGCAGTTTCTTTTGGTAGCCCATTCTAGTAACTGGCGGTCACTACTAAGGAGTGCTAAACATGGGGAAATTCAGCTACAATCATCCCCTTTCCCTTTACCCTTAGTGTTTTTTATAAATTTTAAAAACTGTTTATATTGAGAGAGGGAGAGAGAGTGAGCAGGGGAGGGTCAGAGAAAGAGGGAGAGAATCCCAAACAGGCTCCACATTGTCAGCACAGAGCCTGACTTGGGGCTCAATCCCACAAACCATGAGATCATGACATGAGCTGAAATCAAGAGTTGGACGCTTAACCGACTGAGCCATCCAGGTACCCGTTCATGTTTTTATATTAGTAAATATAGAGAGTTAGGTAAAAATCACATGACATTATTAAATGTCACTAAAATACTATCTTTTTTTTCCCAGAGAAGACTTAATGGCTTGATAAAATGCTTATAATACATAACATGAAATGACAAAGGAAGATATATTACTTTATATAGTATGATCCCAATTCTTCTCAAAAAAGTACATACACACATACACATACACATAAGACTAGAAGGAAATGCATCTAGGCCGTGGAATTATGGGCAATTTAAAATTTCTTCATGCTTAAATGAATTTTTCAATTTTTCTACAATGAGCATTTTTACAGTCATAACCAGCCTCATCTATGTGGATGCATTGCTATTTATTTTACAATGTGGTTTGTTTTGGACTGGAAGCATGTTTCTACCACCATCCACCAGGCACTCAGCCCTGCCGTGTGCAGGAGCCTGGGGCCCACTCTGAGTTCGTTAGCAGTGATGCTGCACAAACCCAAACCCTCCCCGAGAGTCATTTATACTCTAAGCCAGGTTTTCAAAAACCTGGTCTCACAGAGGCTTTTGAAGCTCTATTTGCCACATTGCAAAGGAACAAATGCCTTGCCAGAGAGGATTTGAATGCTTCCAGAGAGTTATAAAGAGTGGAATGGAGTCAGCTCTGATTGCCAGCATAAAGTCTCTGTCTAGGGAATGATAAAACGCCCCGATACATTTCCTCAGCCAGCGCAGCAGCCCAAGCCTTATGCGAGACATCCCCTTAAACCATACAAACGTCTCTGTCTTAGTCAGTTTGGGCTTACATAACAAAATACCAGACTGCGTGGCTTGAAATTTATCTTCTCACAGTTATAGAGGCTGGAAAGTCCAAGATCAAGGTGTCAGCAGGGTTTGACTTCTGGTGAGACTTCTCTTTGTGGTGATGTAGATGGCAGCTCTCTCTGTGTCCCCACTTGTCCTCTCTTGGCCTTTGCTCCAAGCATGTGTGCAGAGAGAGCAAGAGAGGGAACTCTCTGGTATCTCTTCTTCCAAGGGCACCAACTGTATCAGATTAGAACCCCACCCTTATGACCTGATCTAATCCTAATTACTTCCTCAAGACCCTATTTCCAATATAGTCACATGAGAGGTTAGGGATTCAATATATGAATTTGGGGGAGGGGGACACCATTCACTCCCTAGCAGTGTCCTAAAACTGAATTTTGGAGAGCCCAATCTCTCTGTGGGGTCAGCCTGCCAATGCCCTCACCCCACCTGCCTCTGCATGGACCAGTTCTTTAAAGAGATGGGAAGGGCACAGACCAATGTAGAAATAGGTGGAAAACACACAGCTTTTGTGTGTCACATAGGGTGATACATAGTAAAGGGCAGCATCTGTGAGGAGACCTCCCTGGTTTCCTTAATAAACTGCCATCCCATCCTATACGGTTGCAAGTGAGGGGAGAAACTCCACATGTGCAGTGATCACTGGAAACTGGGCCCCAAAGATTTATCCTTCTCTCCAGAAGCCTCTCCCTACTAATGGTGGCCACGAAGGGACTTCTACTCCCTCCTAAGGATGTCCTTCCCAAAGGTGTCATTGCTTTTCTCTTCTCTTCCCTGGTATATACAAGCAACCAGATGGGACCACTTCCCCACTGTTGACTTATTTGCACACTGAGTCATCTAGGAATTTCCTGGGTTGACAACTCAGGCTGTTTCCTCAGTGTTACCTCCTGCGAAGCTATTCCTAAAAAAGGAAATGACTAGTTGGCAGAGACTGGTTTTGCTTTTGAACAATTAGTAAAGTGACTGTGGAATGCACCTGGAATCGGCACCGGTCCCTACAGACGCCCATCACTGTGTTAGATTCTTTATGACTTATGACTGAGACTGAGCCATAGAGAGAATTTACCACCCTCATGGTAGAAAGACGACGTGCCTCAAATGACCCAACTCTCTGAAAAATATTTGTTTAAAGCGTGCATGAATAAATGGCCAGTCAGGATGCCAAGCACAGCAGTGCTTCCCTTGTCATCATCCACAACCAACCACAACGATAATAGTTAATATTTATTGAGTATTAACTATGTGGCCAGAACTTCTGAGGTGCCCAGAGGGATCTCGGAGGGTTTGGGCAGGGATAGCTGGAAGGTAGCAACAGCATTATTCTGTTTTCTGTATTGGCAATTCCATAAAAGGTATCATCAGAGGGGCGCCTGGGTGGCTCAGTAGGTCAAGTGCCTGACTCTTGATTTTGGCTCAGGTCATGATCTCACAAACCGTGAGCTTGAGCCCTGCATCAGGCTCCATGCTGACAGTGGGGAGCCTGCCTGGGATTCTTTCTCTCTGCCTTTCCCCCACTCATGTTCTCTCTCTCTCTCTCTTAAAATAAATGAACGTTAAAAAAAAAAAAAGGTATCATTAGAAAAAGGGTTCCACTGCTAAAATTTGAATAGCATTGCTTCTTGCAATACTCTCAATGAGAAAACCAGGCAGAGTTAGGGAAGGGCTTAGCAAATGTCACACAGTAAGTGGCAGAGTGAGACTGGAAATTAGGTCTCTAACACAGTGTTCTTTCAACCAAGCTCCATTGCCCTCTGCCTGTGATAATACCATCCAGCTAACAATAAAGTGATCTCTGGATTATCAGTTGAGTGCTGTATAATTAATGCCCTTTTGATTCCCCAGTATGTGCCGGGCATTAGGCTAAGTACTTTACAGGTATTAATTAATTAATTAATAGATTAATTAATTAATTAATTAATAGATGCTGTTACTACCATTATTTAACAGATCCAGAAAATGAGTCACTGAGCTATTAAATAACTTGCTTAAGGTCTCACAGGAAGTGGGTGATGACACCAGGATATGAGCTCAAACAATACAGCTTCAGAGATTCAATCCCTGAATACAGCTTCTCCTGACTAGTATATTATTCTATATCCCAAGACTGAAAAGAATTTACACAGAAGCAAAGATACACAGAGTTCACCCTCAACTTCTCCCTCTGCTCAAAGCTTCTTTTTTTCTAGTCACCCTATGTTCCAAACTTTGAGAAATGAAAATCATAGAATCCTCGATGGATTCATTGAAATCCCTGCAGGGAAGAATTAGCAGTGAGAGAAGTATTTCTGCTTTACAGATGAAGTGCCTTACAGAGGCTTATTAGACACAACTCACCACTTGTCATTCGGCAGGCACAGATAAGGTGGGAAATGGCATGTGTCTGAATCTCCAAACTCTGTTCATCCAACAGCATGAGTGGTCTAAGTGCATGTGGAACAAAAAGGTTGTGTGTATGTGTGTGTGGTGGGAGGAGGCACAGCAGGGCATCAATGTTGACAGATGAGGATAGAGAAGTGTGCATGGGATGGGTACTCAGTGGCCTTAAAATTCTTCAGCTGCTGTGCATCACACAGAGGCCACTGGAAGCTTTAAGAGAATGAGTAAACAGCAGCTATATTCATGTTTTTGAAATATTATTTTGCATGGTGAAGATTGGATTAGAGTTGGATAGTCTCCTTAAAGACTATACAGGAGAGAGAGGGGTTCAAGGAACTGCATTAGGAAGCTGTTGATATTTTCCAAGAGAGAGAGGCTGGTGCTCTGTTTAAGCAATGTCAGAGATGCCTGAACAATATTTGTAGGCAATTCACATACCTGGAACACTACACATTTCAGAGATGAAAAAAAACTTTCTAGCATCCCTTAGGCTCTCAGGAAACCCTCTAGTGTTGACTGGATATAACAGTGGTTAAAGGTTCATGGTGTGTGGATGCCTGATTAGAAATTTCAAACTAAGTAACCCCTGTCCTTGGGGGTGGTAGAGGATGAAAATTAATGTGTGTATTTATTACACTGTTGATGCTGCAGAATTTAAAAGTAAAGTACAGAGCTGACAGCATTAACCAAGTGATGTGCTAGCAATTGACAGCTCAAAGGAAAGGTGAATTGAAAGATATCCTTAGCCTCCAGGATCCTTCTGTCTACAAGGAAGACAAGAAGACAAAATGTGCAACAGTTGTCTGATCAGATGAGGCAATGTACCATGAAGGATCTAAGTGCAGGTGGTAAGAGGGAAAGATGTTCTCGTAGTTGGTGGGTGGTGAGATGGACTGAGTCAGGAGTAGACTTAGCTTTTCACTCATTTAGCAAATGTATTTATTTAACAGCTACTATGTGTCAGGCACCGTGGGGAAGGATCTGTAAATGAATTAGGCTGAAAAGTCCCTCCCTGTGGGGAGCTAACATTCTTGGAAACATTCTTGAAGGGAGTGGGGCTTGAGTTGGATTCTAAAGGAAGGGGAGCCTGATGGATAGAGAGAAGACATCAGAGGGGGGACAAAGAGTATGAAATCCAGACAGAAGAAATATTTACAGTGGGAAGCAATGAGAGACTTGAGGAGTGGTCAAGACAAGTTTTTGCTTAGGGAGGGGAGCAGCAGGAAATCAAATTGAAAGGTGAGTTCTGGGGGTGGCCTTGAAAACCTGGTAGGGGAGACTGAATGTTATCCTGCAAGCATCACAGAGCCCTGGGGATAGGATTCAAGCTTCTAGTTGAAAGGGGGAGGCAGCAAAGATAGCAATGAGCAGGTAGTAGGGCAGGAAATCTGTGGCCATTTCAGAAATTAATTATTTTTTCCTTTCTTGCTCTGCCTTGTCTTTTTCTCTACCCTCTGAGTTTTAAAGATATCTAAAATGTTGTAATTATGTCTGAATGCATAGGAAGAGTAGAATCAGGTGAAGACAGCACAGAGATCCATGGAAATTATTATGTAAATGACTTAGCAGTTACACAGACTGTTCCCAGAGTGAACACTTGACCATTCTTCTACTGGCTACTTAAGTACACTGTGAGCTTAAGAATAAACCCAGGTGACTGATAAATGTGAATGGAGTGGGTCCCCGGGCAGGGTCTTCCAGACATAGTTCCTCCATTGGAAGTCCCTCATGGAGAATTTAATTTTAAAAGGATGATAATAAAATGGAGAATTAAGAGCCAACAAGAGGGAGGGAAAATGGATAACGTGTCCAAATTCTCTCTCTCTCTTATTCATACCACACACTTCATGGAATCTTTTATCATTCTGACACTTGCCATTTATATTCCCAGCATCTTCGTCTGCCAGATTTATTTTACTCTTACTATTGAGGAGAAACAAAGCTGCTTAGGCAATTCTCTAGATTGCTCTGCAAAATGAAGAACCCCTGTGATGATTTCAAGTGTCTAAAATCCCTTGAATTTTTCAAAACAGAGATGTGAACCATGGCTACTTTGAAAAGGAACATGGGGGCCTTTCCTGTTTAACCCAGATGTCCCCAAGCTGCTGCAACCCAATGGTACAAATTGTCATGGAGCAACTGTGGAAATGCAAGGTTTGGGCACAGTCTCCCCGGTGATTTCTGGGAGTCTCCAGGAGTGCTTCACTTATGCTCAGAAACACGTCTGCTATGGGGTGCCTGGGTGGCACAGTCGCTTGAGCATCCGACTTCGGCTCAGGTCATGATCTCATGGTCTGTGAGTTTGAGCCCTGCATGTGGCTCTGTGCTGACAGCTCAGAGCCTGGAGCCTGCTTCCGATTCTGTGTCTCCCTCTCTCTCTGCCCCTCCCCCGTTCATGCTTGCTCGCTCTCTCTCTCTCTCTGTCAAAAATAAATAAAAAACATCAGAAAGAAAGAAAGAAAGAAAGAAAGAAAGAAAGAAAGAAAGAAAGAAAGAGAAACACATCTGCTCCTGTCCTGCCTGCTGCCGATGTCCCTGAGAGAACACTCTCTTCTTGACCCACTGTTCCTTAAACCCTTGGGCTATTTGTGTCCTCCAATGATGAGACTTCTGGATGGTCTATGGTGGGCTCTTGTGCTTTATCATTGAGGTCCTGAAGCATCAGTGCTTGTATCTAGTCTCAATATGTCCTTATGACTTTCAGCCTTGAATCCCTCTCTCCATAGAGCTTAACACTATGCACATAGAGCTTAACTCTGACTATGCACATGTCAGAAATGTGCATAAGAATGTATGTTGCAGATGTGTTTTAATATTAAAGAACTGGAAATTATGTGGATCCTGAGAAACTTAACAGAAGACCATGGAGCAGGGAAAGGAAAAAAAAATTTGGAGAGGGAGGGAGCCAAACCATAACAGACTCTTAAAAACTGAGAATAAACTGAGGGTTGATGGGGTGGGAGGGGAAAGTGGGTGATGGGCATTGAGGAGGGCACCTGTTGGGATGAGCACTGTGTGTTGTATGTAAACCAACTTGACAATAAATTTCACATAAAAAAAAAGAACCGGAAATAAATTGATTTTCCATCAGGAAAAGAAATTGGTGGAATAAATGGTGATATATCTGTACTGTGAAATAATATGCAGACATCAGAATGAATTAGAAATCTTTTGGATGATTTGGAGGGATTTGAGTTGCAAATAAAAGCTGTAGAAATGTATATGAGATGTGGTCCCATTTTTGCACAATTCAACCCAACATATGTTTTAGTATATGTATATATGTAAAGGAGTTGTTTACTTTTGTCTTTATATAAGATTCTATTAGTATAAAGAACCAAATGGAAGGACATAACTGCCCATTGGAGTGGGCACGGTGGTAAGATTTTTGGGTCTCATGTTAATTCTCACCAGAGAGCATCTCCCATGGAGAATGTCCACCTTGTGTGAATAACAGCCAGCCTCTCTCCTTGGCCACCCCAGGGCTTCTTCAATAGTTCCCTGAATGCCAGAGTAACAGAGATCAAGGCTATACATCTGGCCCAACAGCATGAGCTTCTTTTTATGAAGGCTGATCTGGCCACTGCCACTGATGAATGCCAGATTTCCAGCCAAATAAATTGTAGACAAGCCCTTGATGTGATAACATTACTCAAGGAGATCAGCCAGCTCTCTGGTGGCAGGTAGATCTCTTCAGATGCCTTCACCCTGGTGGCAGTAGCAATTGGTTCTTATAAGAATTGACACCTACTCAGGATATGAGATCCCCTTCCCGGCTGTCAGCATCACCATCCAAGGGCCTACAGAATGCCTGATTTACAAGCATAGAGCATACACAGCATTGCTTCAGATAAGTAAAGGAGGTGTGCCATTGAATGCATAACTGTAGGAGTCACTGATTCTATTATAATGCACATCACCTTGAAGTTTACAGCTTAATAGAAGGATGAAAACTTGCTAAAGACTCCATTAAGATGTAATCTTGGGCACAAAACTCAGTGGTGTTGGAGTGTAGCTTTCAGGATGTGTTATATGCAATGAACCAATGGTCAGGATAGCAATGGTCAGGATACCAATGGTTTGTGTCTTGATAGCTAGATACATGGATCCTAGAACCAAGGGGTAAAAGAAGGATTAGCCACTCTTGCCATTACTCCCAGTGATCCACTTGAGGAATTTATACTTCCCACTTTTAACTTTATATTCTATTAGATTAGAAGTTTCCCACGTTGAAGGTAAGTGGTTTTGAGGCATGCTTACACCAGAGGGTTCTGATGAACTCGAAATTACAACTGTTGCCTAGTCATTTTAGATTTCTTGAGTCAGTGGATCATAAAGAACTCTATTGTTAGGGATAATTGACTCTGAATACTATGAAGACCTAGGGTTGCCACTCCCAGTGGGGTAAGAAAGGAGCATGTCTGGAAGCTATGAAATGTTTATGCTTCAATCCAAGTGCTATGTATAAATGGTCCATCCCAGTAACCATGACCCAATAGGGGTAAGGGAACTAAGGCCCAACTCTGCAAAGATGAAGGTCTGGCTGAAGGTAAGGGAAGTCTGGAATGGGTGTAGGGGAGACATGACACTCAACACCAATGGTATTGGGACCATCTGTAGCTGGGAGGACTGAAGCTTAGTCCACTAACTGTCCTGCATGATGCCTTCTGTAGAAATTTCTGTTGGCTACCACATTAAGGACCCTGTGACTGACCAGACTCCAAGGAGGGCATGAATGTTTCTGAGTGGTATAAGAAGTAAACCACATTTGACATCTCTCATGCCTCATGCCTTACATCTCTCCAGCCTATCTTTAACTGTGTCTATTGTTGCAGTGACCAGCTTTGTGCAGATATATAACCTTCCAGCATCTTCCCTCAGCTGCATCTCATTTCTCAATGTCTACATGGGGGCCTCTCTGAAGCCACCCTATAGGTGATTTCTGAACCAGTCTGGCATCTGCTCACTCATGAACAATCTCTAAGAGAGCATTAATACTCCATGTGGCAATCCTTAACCAATGAGAGATAGAAGCTAGTGAATGAATATGTGCTTCCACCTTCTTTCCCACAGGTGGACAACTCTGAGGTGTATTCTACAGAACTCCTTAGAGGGAGCCCTGGTTGCTCATGGAGTGACCAGCTCAATAAAGCACCCTTGCATTTGCTTTTTTTCCTATCCTGCTTTATACTCTTTCCACTTCCTCATTCCTGTTCCCTGGGTCACTTCCCCTCATTCCTATTCCCTGGGCCACTTCCCCAAGTAAACTTGCATGCAAACCCTTGCCAAAGGCTCTGCTTTCTGGCTAAGACACATGAATTACTTGTGGAAAATGGGGGTGGGCTGCTGATATGGGTCAGGATAGAGAGAGGTGGGGAAAGGTATCCTCAGGAAAAATCATCATTTGTGCTAGGTCCAATTTTTGCAAAATGACATTGTTGTGTGTATGTAGACATAAAGAGATGCTTACAATATGGCCACCCAAACATTCGTGTTGGTTATCTTAGAATAGTGTGATATATTTTATTATATTTTATACTTTAAAAGTACAGTAAAACCTTGGATTGTGAGTAACTTGTTCTGTGAGTGTTCTGCAAGATGAGCAAACATTTCTAATAAATTTTAACTTGATAAATGAGGGATGTCTTGCAATACGAGTATTACGTGATGCTGAATGTCACATGATCACAACTGAGCCAATCGCTTCTCTCTCTCTCTCCCTCTCTGTCTCTCTCACTGAAAGATTGTGGGTGATCATCTCCCATGCTCAGATGTTCGGTCTCAGGCCATGGTGTTTGGAAGAAATTAGTGATTTTTCAGAACACTGGAAGGTGCCCACAACTGGCACTATGTATATTTTGTCATTCAAAGCACCTATGGACAGTCCTTTGCTTTCCCATACAAGAGTAAGCTTAGGGACGCTTGCTTCATTCTAGGTCAGGCTGCCTGCAAACACAGATCCTTTTCTCTGCTGTCTTATTACCAGTTACAGTGTATGACAAAAGTTGACTGTAGTCAACATCTGTGCAAGCGTATACAATGGCTCCCATGCAGAAGGAGCTTGAACAGAAAGGCAGTAAACAGAAGGAGATGACTATCATGGAAGTTAAGAAAGGAAATCATTGAGAAGTATGAACGAGGTATGCAAGTGGCTGAAATTGCAAGATTTTATAAGAAGTCTATGTTGGCCATTTGCAAAATATTAAAGAAGAGAGAAGAAATAAGGGGCCTAGAGGTAGTAAAAGAAGTCACAAGAATATCAAAGCAATGACCACATATTCTGGAAAATGTAGAAAAGTTGCTTCTGGTTTGGATAAACGAGAAGCAACTAGCAGGTGATACTGTGACTGAGAACTTTATCTGCAAGAAGGCAGAGGCCTTGTATACCGACCTTGTAAATAAACCACCAGGTACATCAACAGAAAACAAAGAAGGCTTCAAGGCAAGCAGGGGATGGTTTGATAACTTTAAGAGGAGAAGTGGCATCCGTAGAGTAGTGAGGCATGGAGAGGCTGCAAGTTCAGACGCTAAGGCAGCTGAGGCCTTTACTACAAGTTCCAGAAACTCATGGTTTCCAACTGTTACCTGCAGGAGCAAGTTCTTAACTGAGATGAGATGGGGCTTTTTTGGAAAACAATGACAAAGAGGACCTACATTACCGAAGAAGGGAACATAATGCCCGGTCACAAGCTCGTGAAAGATCATCTCACTCTCTTGTTTTGTACTAATGCAAGCGGGGATTTTAAAGTCAAGCCCTGCTCATATATCATCCCGAGAATCCACAAGTCTTCAAGAAATGCAAGGTGCAGAAGAGCCAGTTAAATGGTCTGTGGAGGTCCAACAGATAGGCTTGGGTCACTTGTAGCTTGTTCACTGAGTGGTTCAACCAGGTCTTCAGTCCTGCAGTGAAGAAATACCTTTTGGAAATTAATCTGCCACTCAAAGCCTTGCTGGTTACAGATGATGCTTCTGCTCATCCTCCAGGCTCTTAGAATAATTTACTGGAGGAATCTGAGTTCATGAAGGTCAAGTTCCTTCCTCCAAACACCACTCCAATCCTCCAGTTCATGGATCACCAAGTTATTTTGAGCTTTAAAAAGCTTTACACCAAAGCACTATTTCAGTGATGCTTCGAGGGACCAAAGGAACAGACCTTACCCTCCAAGAGTTTTGGAAAAATCCTTTCCATGTTGTGAACTGCCTCAAGATCATCGATGAAGCCTGGGATGGGGTCACAAAGAGAACCCTCAACTCTGCTAGGAGAAAACTGTGGCCTGATTGCATTCTTGGACATGGCTTAGAGGGGCTTGCTGTGAATGGGAGCCACCAGGTGTTGATGAAATTGTGCCCTTGGGGAAGCCCATGGGACTGGAAGTGAATGAGGATGACATTCAAGAGATGGTGGAGGAACATGGCCAGGAGCGGACCACTGATGAACTGATGGATCTGCATCACGAGCAACAGCAAGAGGTTATGGAGGAGATCTCGTCTGCAGAGGAGGAGGAGGAAAAGGCAGAGGAATCCCTCACTTAAAATGAGATTAAGGAGATGTGTAAAATGTGGGAAACCGTGCAAAATTTTGTAGAAAATCACCAACCAAATAAGGCTGTAGCAGTGTGATCAATGAATCTGTTTAACGACCATGCAATGTCACATTTCTGTGAAATCCTCAAAAGGAGGCAAAAGCAAGTGTCATTGGATAGGTTCCTTTTTAAAGCTGCATGGAAAAGAAAAAAGATTCCAGTGAGCCAATAGGCTAGCAGTGATTCGGTTAGTGACAGTGAAAGTCATCCTACAATAACCTTCCTCTCTCATCTCCCTCACACCAGCCACAAAGGTTTTCAAGGGGAACTGCAGGTTAATTTGTTTCTTTTTCTTTATATTTGGTTTTTTTTATTATCTTGTATTGTATTACAGTATTGTAATCATTTTTATATAAATATTTTTGGGGTATGGAATGAATCATCTGAGTTTCCATTATTGTTCATGGGAAAATTCAGTTTGATATGCAAGTGCTTTGGATTACAAGCATGTTTCTGGAATGAATTATGCTTGCAAACCAAGGTTTTGCTGTATTGTATTTTTATAAATTGTTTGAAATATTTATAATAAACGTGTGATATTTATGTATACTGATCAGAAAAACATTGTAAGAAATAACTGGTGGGAAAGAAAGTAAGACTTCAGGCCAAGATGGGATTTCTCTCTCCAAACATCTGTGCACAAAACACTTCTTCCTTCCTGAAGCCAGAAAACAGATCTCTCTGTATATATCGGTTCAATGTAAATAGAAATTCCAAGGCATGACCAGGGCCCACTAGCTCCATAGCAGGGGCAAGACTTCAATTTGAACTCAACTGGGATCCCTTGTTCTGCATGTGCATAGTCTTCCATCCCTATTGAAACAGGATGACTCAAACCCCAACTTTTGGGAAAGAAAAAGAAAATTCTGAGCTCCTAGGGATGTGGTATTTCCTCAAAATTCTCACTTAAAGTAGATTGCAAGGGGAGCTAAGTGGGCTTATAGATTGTAAGAATGAATTGGCTCCTCTGAGAAATGCGGTCTTCTTATTGTCTTCTTTGCTGGTCAGGTGTCACCTAATGGGGTAATAATCCCACCTGATATGAAAGGCCTCCCTCCAGTCCACAGTGTCAGGTGTCTTATTTAAAATTGTCCTTATAGATGTCGTATGTTTTCACTCATATGTGGATCTTGAGAAACTTAACAGAAGACCACGGGGGAAGGAAAGGGGAAAAAATAGCTGCAGAGAGGGAGGGAGGCAAACCATAAGAGACTCTTAAATACAGAAAACAAACTGAGGGTGGATGGAGGGGGGAGAGGGGAAAATGGGTGATGGGCATTGAGGAGGGCACTTGTTGGGATGAGCACTGGGTGTTGTTATGTAAGCGATGAATCATGGGAATCTACCATCAAAACCAAGAGCACACTATACACACTGTATGTTAGCCAATTTGACAATAAATCATATTTTAAAAAGTTTTAAAAACTAAAAAAAAATTGTCCTTAATATGGGGAACCTGGGTGACTCAGTTGCTTAAGTCTCTGACTCTTGATCTCAGCTCAGGTCTTGATTTCAGGGTTTTGAGTTCAAACTCTGTGTTGGGCTCCACACTGGGCGTGAAGTCTTAAAAAAAAAAAAAAAAAAAAAAAAAGTCCTTAATACAGCTTGGCTCAGTTCATCAGCTAACCAGGCCTGAATGGGAAACATGTGAGGCTGTGCTTTTGGGAGGTGGGGAAAGGTATTAAACCTCTGTTTTGAACTAGGATTTGAATTTTGGAAGATAGAGATAAGTTTTTAAATTTGAGGAGTATATAGTTGTGCCTCCCATAGAGGAAACCTTCCAGGGAGAAGATTCTAATTATGAAGGATTTTTAAATGTGTCCTAAAATGAAGAAGGTTGGCAAAGTCAGATCCAAAATCCTGGGTTGACAGGGGCTTTGTGTGCTTTTCAATCTTCACTTCAGAGTTTAAGAAAATTTCCCACTGGAAAAAACAAAAATGAAGACTGATGCGTAGTCATTGATTCAACAATCAAAAAGAGAGATAAGGCAGCTGAATGCAAATGCCAATTCAGGGATTTAAAAATACCGAGAGGGATGTTTCTACCACGCAGTAGCTATTAAACAAACTTATAAGCATTATTATTCCTAATTGAAAACCGTAATTTACACACTGAGCCTCTCAGTTTTCACTGTTACCTTTCTGCCGTCGCCCAAGTTTGGGTTTTCCTTAAATTTCACATTCATTACCATCCTCACTCAACCCCTTTTTCCTTGCCTTAAAGCTTCTTTTACTTTGTCAAGAAAATGTCCTTAAGGGCATGGGTGGGGAGTGCTGGAGTAGTGTGCCTTTAGGATAAATCTTTCCTCCCATCTCAGCTGGCTACCTTGGGGGGGGGGCGGGGTCTATCCCAGGTCTCAGATGAAATGGCCAACCAGATGGCGAAGGATGGTGGCCTCAATTTACATAATATTTACATATTGTGTAAACATTTGTGCACTCTAGGAACCTTCTGGGGTGCTGCAAATGTTCTCTATCTTGGCCAGAGAGACTGTTGGTAGCTATATAATATGTATAATCAGTTCTGTACACTTGGGTGTATAGAGGCTATACTTCAATGAAAAAGTAGTTAAAAATATATATGCCATATGTAAATTAACTATAAATCTATAATTGATAAACTTCCAACAACAACAACAACAAATATATATGCCTTGGGGCGCCTGGGTGGCTCAGTCAGTTAAGTGTCAACTTCAGCTCAGGTCATGATCTCCCAGTTCCTGGTTCAAGCCCCGAGTTGAGCTCTGTGCTGAAAGCTCAGAGCCTGGAGCCAGCTTCGGATTCTGTGTCTCCCTCTCTCTTTCTGCAGCTCCCCTGCCTTCTTTCTCTCTCTCTCTCTCTTTCCCCAAAATAAATAAACATTAAAAAAAATGTTTTTTTAAAGAAAGAAAAATGTATATGCCTTCAGGGTACCTGGGTGGCTCAGTTGGTGGTTACATGGCCAACTCTTGATTTTGGCTCGGGTCATGATTTCACAGCTTGTGAGATCAAGCCCTGTGTCGGGCTCTGCACTGACAGCACGGAGCCTGCTTGGGATTATCTCTCCCTCTCTCTTTGCCCCTCCCCTGCTTGTGCATGTGCATATGCTCTCCCTCAACATAAATAAACATTAAAAAATATATATATATGTGTGTGTGTATGTGTGTCATGTGTGTATGTGTATATATATATGTATTTAAAAGCATATATATATATGCTTTTAAATGTGCATGGATAAAACCTCAAACCCTTCTTCTTAGGACTTCTGACTTTGAAACACAAAATAGAGGCCATTGTTATTTTATTGGATGTTAAATACTGCCGAGGTAACTTATATTTGGACTCAAAAGCAGTTTTGTTTAGTACTGCAAAAATTAACTGCAGTTAGTAACTGCAAAAACATGCCTTTTCCTAGGAGGAAATTAGAGCTAGGGAAGAAATGGACCTTTTATTGCATGGCATTGTAATAGGAGGCAGCGGTCTCCATTCAGTTGATTAGGTTCTTTTTCTTCTCAAAGTGACATTTGATTTATAGTTGACAGTACGCTGGAATGCGGTTCGGTTTCGAAACTGAAAATGCTCAGTTCTTGAGTGATTCGTGAACAGCTCCTACTTTCAGGTTGCTTTCCCAGGAGACTGCCCTGGACACCCTGCCTGACTGTGCTGTTGGTGGTGCTCACTGGAGACTGTGGCTGGAGGGGACAATCCCTCATGCCATTGCACAGGCCAGCGGTCCCAGCTGTGCGTGGCTCCCGCTGCCCCCACTAGGCTCTTGAAACATGACAAGATGCTCTCCAAACCATTGGCTGGGTGTCTGTTTACAACTTGGAATTGTCTGCTTTTATTATATTAAATCAGCCACTCTCTGGGCAACCTGAACAAGCTGTTTACCTCTCAGGGCTTCAGGTTTTCACCTGGAAAATGAGGAAACCTGTCAGACACAGTGGAGGGGAGTCCTGGTTGCAGGGGAGACTCACTTGGAGATTCAACTCAAATAGGATAGCACATGCTACATTAGACACCTTTCAAGCCTTTGACTTAAAGAATGTCAGTCATTAGATTTTTCAGACACGAAGGACATATTTTGAAAAAAATTTTTAATTAAGGTTTTATTTTTAAGCAATCTTTATACCCGATGTGGGGTTTGAACTGACAACCCTGAGATCAAGAATCATATACTCCACTGATTGAGCCAGCCAGGCGTCCAGCGAAGGACATACTTTTAAAAATACATGCCTGATGGTACAATCTTCTTTACTCCCCATCTCTCTGAGTGGCATTTAGAATATACTAGGCCTGCAACAAAGGAATCTGAATATGTTCTGTTACCCGCCCAACTTTCCCCTTCACCCACCTCAAGTTATCCATTTCTTGTTGGAATAAATGAAATCATTGGTTACTATTATCTTAAAGCTATTTTCTTTTGAAATAATTGTGACTATAAGAAATTGCAAAAATAACACAGAAAGTTCCTATGTACCCTTCACCCGGCTTCCCCCAATGACATCTTACATAATCATCATCACTGGTTATTATTTGACAGCATGATTAACCACCTCCCCAGCCCGCTCTCCCCAGAAGTCTGTCTTGGAATCTGAAAAAGCCTAATATCAAACAGCAGCATGTTTGCTATGCAAGCGTGAGGAGCTGAGACCAAACTTCATTTCCTGGTTCCTAATCCAGAGCTCATTGTGACTACATGATCTGGCTTCTCAAGAAGGTTAAAAAAAATTCCCAAATGAAAACTGATGGTTTATTTATTTAAAGTAAAGGCAGTGAATAACTCATGAATTCATGCATTTGCTTATTATTCTTCCTTGCGTGGAGATGGATGGATGAATTGATTCATCTCTCTGCCTACACATCTCTCTCCACTGCTCAGGGAAAATGAGATGGGTTGGGGAGGGCAGCGGGTTATGATGGAAAGGTGACAGGACCAAGACTAAAGATGTAGCCCTAGTTCTGCCAATGGAATGAATTTGGTGAGTCACTCTCTGAGTCTTCATTTCCTCATTTGTACAATGGAGAAGGACTGGGTAGGGGTGAAGTCAGAAGCTCAGATTGCACGCCTCTATGGAAATGGCGTGGCAGGCTGGGCTCCCTAGAAGTGACTCTGAAAAGGGGGTTAGCATGCAGGCTGCTTGTTAAGAAGGAGTTGTAGGAGCACCATTGTGGAAGCAAGGGGCTGGAGCATGACTGACAGAAGGAGAAGTTGAGACCCAATGAAGGCCTTGGCCAATTGCGTGGAGAGCTCTGGAGCTAGAATGCCTCTTGGTGTAGCGTCATTAGGGGGGGAGAGGCCTTTATACCCCACATCCATCCACGTGAGATGTCTCAGGACTAGCTGGGACTCTGGCAAGGCAGCTCTCTCTGCAGGATCAAATCTTCTCACTCATGTTCTTGACTGCTAGGAAATTAAAGGTTTCATTGAAGGGTCATCTAGGAGGCTCATCACAGTGTCTCCACAATGTGAAAGCACAAGGTGCTGTTAATTAACAGGATAATAAGAATAATAGGATATTAACATTTACAAGGATATTAAAGATCATTCAGGGCAACTTCTTCATTGAATGGGAGAGGAAAATGAAAGGTTCAATGGCTCGCCTCAGGTCACACGGCCAGGTCAGGGCAGACAAAATTCTTGTCCTGGTCTCCATCCATTCTTTCCAGGACAGGGTAGCTCACATGCTCTGCATGTGAGGGACTCTCTGCAGAAGTGTAGAAAGGTACCAGGCAGGCCACCAGCAGCCCTGAGGGTGCCACCAGCCAGTCTCCACCCTGGCCAGGGAGGCCTGAAGCCCCTTATTGGTACTTTCTAAAAACTCTTCTACCCCCAGTCCATTAGCCTGTCCAAGAAAGTGGCACTTATCCTGCTGGCTTCCGTTGAGCCAGTCTGGGGAATTTTTTTCAAGCCAATCTTTTCTCCTTGGTGCCTGGTTAAAAGGGCATTAGGATGAAGTCCAGTGACGATGGTGCTTTGCTGCCTTGATGCCTCTGGCCACATGGGAAATTCATCTATTCATCATCCAAAGCTGGATTGACAGAGCGCAGAGCCAAGCCTGAGACACTCAGGAGCTGGCATTTTCCCTGGATTTGCACAATTCATCAGCAGGGGTCGCCGGGGCCCTGGTTGGAGAGGCCCACCGGGCTGGATAATGAACTCTCTGGGTCTTGCTGAGAGCAGGCCACTGTGCTTGGCAGCACTTACCAGGGGGGTGGGAATCTGGGAGAAAGCATGCCAGAAATGGTTACATTTTGTAAGAAATGTGTCTTATCTTGTTCCATTCACAGAGGAAAAGAAAACATCGGCTCCAGAGCCAAACCTATTTCTCAGGGTAATCCATCTCTGTTCAGCTGCTCCCTGCAAATCTCTCTTGCATTAGGTTTCCTGGGCTTCAGACTAATGCACACGCTACATTCCTCAGAAATTTAGTAGGAGTCCTACGTATCTTTTGAAATTCGTGTTTCTGTGTCTTATCTCCACACAATGCATTAATATGGAAATTAATTTAGTGCTCATCAGATAGAGTGAATCGTCAAGGTATGGGTTTCTTTGAGCCTTGTTGAAAGTTCTCCCTGCCCCCTCTCTCTGGCAGCTGAATACTTACTATCATCCAAATAGGGGAAAACAAGTTTGCTGCAAACACATAGGAAATACTTGAGAGCTGCATGGATTCTCCAGCTTTTCAAGCCTGGATCTGATCAGGTTCTCCCTGCTCAGGCTCGCTTCTCATCGCTCCCACCTGCCACCCATCTGGGCACCCAGAGTTTCCTAAATGCTCACATTTTTTCCAAGGGTCTGTGCCTCTGTATACATATTCTGGTCCCTTTGCCTGAGTCACAGCCTTCCTTGGCTTCTTTACCTGAGAAACATTTCCTTCACTTCAAGACTGCTAAAATGTCACTTCCTCTGAAGGACTGGGGATGGAGTTCCTTCAGTACTGGGAACAAGGGGTTCCCAGCCTGGGAACAAGGCTCCTGCAGGTGGGCATACCAGATTCCCTTCAGAGCTGAGATTCTGATTCACTGCTCCTTCCCTCCGTGGAGAGAATTCCTGTGAGGGACACATGCTCTTTTTTATGAGAAGCTGACATTGGCCACTGATTGCTTTTATTTGGCTCCAAATGGACGGACATCAGCAATTCCTATGTTAGGACCTGGTCTGCCATTATTGGTTTCTTGCACTTAGCAGGCCTAGCAAGGGGGCAACTTATTAAGAGTCTTCCTCTGGGTGTCTGGGTGGCTCAGTCGGTTAAGTGGCTGACTCTTCATTTCGGCTCAGGTAGTGATCTCACTGTTTGTGGGATCAAACCCTGCACTGACAGTGAGGAGCCTGCTTAGGATTCTCTCTCTCCCTCTCTTTCTCTGCTCCACCCCCCACCCCCACTTGCGTGTGCATGCTCTCTCTCTCAAAATAAATAAATAAATCAACTTAAAAAAAGTCTTGGGGTGCCTTGGTGGCCCTGACAGTTAAGCGTCCAGCTCTCGGTTTCAGCTCAGGTCATGATCTAGTTATTCATGGGTTGTTGGGCTCTGCACTGACAGGGCAGAGCCTGCTTGGGATTCTCTCTCTCTCCTCTCTCTCTCTCTTTGCCCCTCCCCCATTTGCCTGCAGCCCGCACTCTCTCTCTCTCTCAAAAAAAAAAAAATAAAATAAAATAAAAAAGAGTTTTCCTCAATGGATACATCAATGGAAGACTGAAGGAATGAAATGTGAACAGGAAATTTGTTTCCAAGAGAAAATAGCTGGAAAAAATATTTTTCCTCTAGTTTGTAAGATCATAGCTTTTTATTTTTTTAATTTTTTTTTTATGCCATTCTCTTTAAAAGAGAAAAAATAAAAAAGGTAAAATATTCTCCAGGTCAAAAGTCAGACAATATTCCACAGTTCTGAAAAATTGAGAACAGTGAATTCATTCCCCTTGGACCGAAAAGGCATGTGCAACCCAAGTGTCTGCCTTTCCCTTTGAGGGGTGCTTCCTCTGGAATATTTGCAGGGGGAAGAAGCTTTTATCAAATGTGCATCCTTGAGGTATTCCTCTGTGAGTCAGGATCCTCTTCCCTCCCCCAGCACAGCCATGTGCCTCCTCCTATACCACACACCAGCCAGCTTCAGTAGCCCTGGACTCCTGCTCCTGGCCCCATGGTGTCACTGCCTCCACCCGGAGGACAGGAACCTGGGCAGAGCCTCTGACCTGTCACCCTATCCCTTTATTTTTCCCAGCAACCTCTCCTAAGGCCATCTGGGGAAGTGTGATTTCACTGAGGGGTGGGGAGGGGTAAGGAAGGAAATGGCGACATGGGAGGAAAACAGTTATTACACTGTACTTTATATTATCATCTGTGGTAACTGTGAGAAAAGCCCACTAGCTCTTCCTAGAGTGACACATGCCCGAGCTCCTAGCCTTGTTCCCTTCCCTCAGGTCAGCTTCCTTTGAAAGAGGACCAGAGGCTACTGGTATATTCGCTACTCACTTTCAAGAGGTGCCATTTACTTCGAGTGTAGTGGAAACAGTGCCCCTGGAGTTGTGCAGTGCAGCAGCCTGAAGAGGAGTCCCTTCAGACCTCCAGGGCTTCAGGAAAGGCCCACTGCCTTGGCCCAGAGGGCTGGGCTTACCTAAGTTCCGCTTCCCTCTCCTCCATCCAACCCCTCTGGAGACAGCCATCTCCAGCACTAAGCAGAGCAGGACTGTCTTCTGTGGGCCTTGGCACTCGAGGTGGGTCGCTTTTGAGCTCTTGCTGTCAATGTGAGGTTTACTCACACAGATTGTTCTTTCTGCTTTCCTGGGGGTAATTACGGACTCAACTCCCAAAGACATACACTAATTCTCTCAGATATCACAATTTCTCTAGTCCATATTAATAAAGTAAAATATCTCCCTACATAGAACATTTATTCATGCACTGACCCCATCCCACAATAGGTTATATTATTTTCTAGTACTATTTATGGTCATGTGAGAACACTCTTCCCGCCCACCCCACCTCAATCCTTCTAGGCTTGTCTGGGCCTTTGCGAAGGAATAGTGTCACTGAGAGACCACTAATCCATTAGTGGCAATACAAAGAATACTGCTCTCCAGGGAGGGACACTCATTCTCTGATTTCACGTGGTTGTAGTTTCCATGAGAGCCTCCAGGCACCTTCTAGGCACAGCCTTTATGCCCATTCCCAGCTCTGCAGGCAGGAAGGCAGTCACTGGGGACCTGCCCTGGGAGGAATTAAGGCATCAGCTTTTCAGGGGGCTCTCCACACCCAGGGAAGCCATGCCTTCCCCTGGCAGAGACAGCACGAACTCTTGAGAAGCACAAGCAGCTAACACTGTCCAGTACACAGCCGGGATACTGAGGGCTGTATGGAAGGATCCCCATTCAAAGAGGTTACCTACCGTAATGCAATGCAGGGGACATAGAGGACCAGAGAACTGTTTTCCATTCATATACCTCACCCTGGGTTTCCCCATTTTCCTACCCCAGTATTTGCTGTCGGAGACAGTTGTGGCAGCTGTAACTATGGGAGGGAGAGAGCATGGATTATTCACAATGGGCCACTGAAGTACATTCATGATAAGTGACATACTCAATTCAAGGGACATTTAATGAGCTTACTCTGAGCTGTGCTAGGTGTATGTTGCTTAGAATAAAAGAGAAATCACACATGTTCTAAGCCCTAAAATGATTTCAGTCTAGTGGAACAACATTTCTCAAAATTTTAGGACCTTGATATATATAGCAAGAAATACCTTTTAAAAATTTTATATGTAATTGTGGTAAAAAACACATAATACAAAATTTGCCATCTTCACTGTTTTTAAGTATACACTTCAGTAGTGTTAAGTACTTCTCATTGTTGTGTAACAGATCTCCAGAACTCTCCATCTTGCAAAGGTGAAACTCCATACCCATTAAACAACAACTCCAGCAGAAGTCTATTTTATGTTGCAACACAGCATGTGCACACACACATACATACAGCTCACTGATATAAAAATCTCATGAAATGATACTTGCTCTCACTGCATGGGACACACTCTGATATTTTCTTTTATTCTATTCTATTCTCTATTCTTATTCTTATTCTTACTACTCTATTCTAATTAATTTTGAAAATGCTGATCACGACCTCACAACTCATTTCAGTACACATTAGTTGGTTTCACACCTGTGCTTTGACAAACTCTACTATAGAATATAGACAAAATCACAAATAGCTATGTTATAAGGCAGTGTCAGGTTTGGGGCGTGAGGTGGAGAAAGAAAAGAAAGTTCCGGAGGATTCACAAAAGGGAAGGAACCCACTGAGTTAGCAAGATCATGAAAGGTCACTTGGGAGGAGGTTGCTGTCAGAAATCTACCCCCAAATCTCAGTGAGATTTCAACTGTGAGTAGGGGATAAAGGGGGAGAAAGCATGAGGAAAAAGGAGAATGCTCCAGGTGGATGAAGTATGAAGTGTGATCCTGACAGCAAAACTTAGCAAATGAATAAACTTGTGCCTTCATTTCCTTATCTGTAAAATGAGGATAATAATACTGTCTCCCTCTTTGTGATATGAGGATTAAATGAATTAACCTATGTAGAACTCACTTTGAAAAGCGCCTAGTCACATAGGAAGTATGCGGTGCTGGCACATTGCTTACATTATACTTTCTTACACACATCACTTATAAGGCCATTTGTCCAGATTTTCTACCCATTCACAACAACACTGCAAGACACAAAATGGAAGATACTTTCTACTGAGAAGCTCCCCGAAAGCTGTGGAGTTATTGGCATGGATTTAATAGACTGATCTCTACGGAATAGTAAGTAGTAAAATAATAGAAGCAGCAATAGTAACTGGAGTTGACTGAATGTTCAAATATGGTTTGAAGCTGTTGATGTGCATACTTTCATCTCACCTGTACAATAGTTACAACCCCTAACACAATCATTCAACCCTAAGCCCTGGGCTGTATGGATTCCATGTCAGTTCTTCTTGGGGAGACCTCTGCCTCCATCAGAATCATGTTGGTGGTGAAGGAGGGAGTTTTTCAGGTAGAGATGTCTCTTTAAATCTAGACAGGCTGGGGGGACAGCCAGTGGCAGATGGCAGGAGTCCTAGGTTCTTTAGGACAAAGGAGATGGAAATCTGCTGCTCCCACAGCTACCCAAGACTATAGAGAGCATTTCCTAGATGAATCTCTGACTCAGACTTGAGAGCTGGCCTGAACATTTCCCACCTCTGAGACCAATTTTATCCTCTAGAAAGCCCAGGCTAAAACTGTTTAGTGGCCTGTTTCCTGATGGCCACCTTATGAAGCTCTACCAAACCCCATGCTCCTGACCCAGCATGCAGATTATCGAGTTTGTTATCCTTATCCTGCATACTAGCTACATGACAACTAATTGAAGACCAGGCACGAAAGCTCTTACTCCTTCTTTTTTCCCCCCCTTTATTTATATATTTTGAGAGAAAGAGTGCATGTGCAGGGGAGGGGCAGAGAGAGAGGGAGAAAGAGAATCCCAAGTAGGCTCCACACTGTCAGTGCAGAGCCCCATGTGGGGCTTGATCTCATGAACTGTGAGATCATGAACTGAGCTGAGATCAAGAGTTGGGTGCTCAACTGACTGAGCCACCCAGGCGCTTTCAAAGCTCCTACTTCTTACTCAAAAGACCACCTCCCAGGCCTTCACTCAAACCTGTTTATTTTCTTATCGGGTATGACTTTGATCAGTCCACATAGCTGGCTTTCTATCTTGAAGCAGGTTAGAAGCATCATGTTAGAAGGGATTGGGATATGTGATGGCTAATTTTACATGTCAACTGGACTGGGCCAAGGGATGCCCAGATTAAACATTATCTCTAGGTATGTCTCTATGGGTGTTTCCAGAGGAGATTAACATTCAAATCTGTGGATCAGTAATGTTAGATGGACCTTCCCAGTGTGGGTGGGCATCATGTGATCCCTTGAGGGCCTGAATAAAACAAAAAGCCAAGGAAGGAGGGATTTGCCTCTTGTTTCCTGCTTGCTTGACAGATATCCCTTAATCCTGGGATATCCGTCTTCTCCTGCCCTTGGGCTAGGATTCATGCCATTGGCCCCTCTGGTTCTCATGTCTCAGGGCACAGAGTAGAATTACACCCCTGGCTCTCCTGGGCCTCCAGCTTGCAGAAGACAGGTCACGGGGCTTCTCAGCCTCCATAATCACATGAGCCAGTTGCTCACAATAAATCTCTTCCTACGTACGTATCCTGTTTGTTCTGTTTCTCTGGAGAACCCTGGCCAATATAGGGTGTGTGTGTGTGGGGAGGCTGCTGTAGATGGGCATGCTGACTGAAAGACTGAGGGAAGAAGAACCTGTATTATTATATACATAATAAATGCACATGCACAGAAAACACAGTACCTGGAACTGTTTGGGGCATAACCACTTGTCATGTAGCCCAGTGGATCCTGCATATGGCAACCCACGGGCAGAAGGAGACCCTGAATTCTCAAGGCAGAGTTATCTGATGGGAGGCAGAAGCAGGCCTAAGTGAAGAGAAAATGAGGAAATGACTCAGAAGACATGGCGGTCAGTCCCAGGTCCACCATCTACTGGCTGTGTGACCTTCAGCAAGTCACTGTCCCTCTCAGAGCCCCAGTTTCACATTTGCCAAATGGGGGTGAGGTGTATAATAATAGTAGAACACCTGCTACAGTGTTCTTGTGAAGACAAGATAATATAGATAGAAAGTCCTCTGTGAGTTTAAAAGCACTAAGTAAATGTTTGAGTTTAATTATTCAGCTCAATGTTTAAGGCAAAGAAATGTGTGCAGTAAGATTTAAAAATAGCTCTCGCCAAAACTGGAGGAAAAGGGTTTTGGAAGGGAAAGAGGTGATTTTTAGTTCAGTGAAGAATCTACTTATGTGGATATCTATCTATCTATCTATCTATCTATCTATCTATCTATCTATCATCTATCTATCTATCTATCTATCATTTTACCTACCTATCTGTTGACAAAAAGAGGGAAATGGAAAGTTCCACTGATGGTAAAAGAAGAGGTTCTGAAGTCACCTGTGTTTAAAGTATACGTTCGTTCATTCATTCATTCATTCATTCACCAACTATCTACCCTGGAGCAGGCCCTGGGCTAAGTAGTGGGGATACGATGGTAAGAAGAGAATGGTAAGAATATGGTCCAAGCCCCTTTGAGTCTAGGGGAAGAATAAAATAATCTCACCAGCTAATGCATATTTACCAACTTCAGTTGTGATTCTGAAGTATAGCATGGGGAAGCCAGTTTTCCTGGGTGTAAATTCAGTTTGCTGGCTGGGTGACATTGGGCATGTTAACTTCTCCATACCTCAGTTTCCTCATCTGTTGAATGGGGAATAACAATGGCACTTATCTCTTAAGAGTTATGCTGAAGATTAAATGAGATAATATATCTAAGGTAGGATTTCCTAGCCTCAGTCTGATAGGCATTTTGTGCTTGATTCCTTGTCATGAAGGACTGTTCTGTACATTACAGGATGTTTACATCCCTGGCCCCTACCTGCTACATGCAAGTAAACACCTTTTCCCCACAATGTGACAACTGACAAGGCTTCTAGACATTGCCAAATGTCCCTCTCCCGAGGGGCAAAAGTGTCTCTGGTTAAGAAGCACTGTTCCAATGCACTTAGAGCAGTGTTTGGCACATGCTGAATACTCAATATATATTAGCTTTTATAATTTTCATTAAGAAAAGTTACACAGAAAGACCTAGGATCCTTACATTGTCATTGACAATTAGGTTGTGGGACCTAATCTGGGGGAGATTAATGAATCTATGTATACCTTGTTTTTTTTTCGTTTCTAAAACAATATTGATTATCACACATAGCTTACTTAGTAGATCTTACATAAAATAATGTATTAAGTATTAATCTAGTTCTGCATAAAGGTATCTAAAATAACATTTGTATCTTTAAGGCAGGAGTTGACAAACAGTAGCCCATAGGCAAAAACTAGCCAGTTGTCTGTTTTTGTAGAGCACATAAGCTAAAATAGCTTTAATTATTTTTTTTTAATTGAGTTGAAGTTCTTGTAACATAAAAATGAACCATTAACCTGGGAATGCAAACTGGCGCAGCCCCTCTGGGAAACAGTATGGAGATACCTCAAAAAGTTAAAAAAATAGAACTACCCTATGATCCAGCAATCACACTACTGGGTCTTTACCCAAAGAACACACACACACACACACACACACACACACACACACACACACCAAAATCAAAAACAAAAAAACACCTAATTCAAAGGGATGCATGTACCCCTTTATACATGTTTATAGCTATGCTGTGTTTATAGCATATGTGCTATATATATATGCTATGTTTATAGCAGCATTATTTACAATAGCCACATTATGGAAGTAGTCATTGATCCATCGTCCCATTGATGAATGGATAAAGAAACTGTGGTATATATACACAATGGAATATTACTCATCCATAAAAAGAATGAAATCTTGCCTTCTGCAATGACACGGAAGGAGCTAGACAGTATTATGCTAAGTGAAATAAGTCAGTCCGAGAAAGACAAATACCATATGATTTCACTCATATGTGGAATTTAAGAAAGAAAATGAACAAAGAAAAAAAAGTGAGAGAGAGACAAAGCAAGAAACAAACTCTTAACTATAGAAAACAAACTGATGGCTACCAGAGGGGTTGTGGGTGGGGATGGGTGAAATAGATTATGGGGATGAAAGAGTGTACTTGTGATGAGCACAGGGTGATTAAAATAAAAACTTAAAAAAAAAAAGAACCATTAACCATTTTAAATTGTGTAATTTAATGAAATGGCTTTTAAACTTTTTAAAAATTTATTTGAGAGAGAGAGAGAGAGAGAGAGAGAGAGAGAGAGAGAGAGAGACCCAGTAGGGGAGGGGCAGAGAGAGAAGGAGAGAGAGACAATCCCAAGTAGGCTCCACACTGTCAGTGCAGAGGGCTTGAACTCATGAACCATGAAATTATGACCTGCCAAAACCAAGAGTTGGACACTCAATTGACTGAGCCACCCAGGCACCTCGCTTTGAAACTTTTTAATTCTTTTGAAAAAAATCAAAAGAATAATATCTCCTGACATCTGAAAATTATATGAAATTCAGATTTTAGCGTCCACAAATAAAGTTTTGTTGGAACACAACCCCACTCATTCAGTGGCTGCTTTCCACTACAACAGCAGGGTTAAGCAGCCATGATGGAGACCATATGGCCTGGAAAGGCTAATATATTTACTCTCCTTCTGGCCCTTTATAAAGAAGGCTTGCTGACCCCCAAATTTAGGGTAGTAATAAGACCAGGGAAATGGAATACTTGCTTTTGGGAAATAATGTGCTCCTCCTTCCTTGTCCTGTTTGCTGATTTTAGTGAATAACAGAATTTACTAAAAGATATGAGGCACTGGCATTTTTTTCCAATCTGAGGTAGTCAGCAGGAGCTATGACCCTGTGGCCCCGGAGGCCAGTGAAGAGGACAGCACCGTGGGGACCAAGGGCAGACACTGTAGCCTTCCACTGCTGGACTTTCAGTTCTTACTCTTGACTTCCCTTTACTATCTGAGGTCCACGCTGCTGTCGCTGAACCCACACAGCTTCAGTTTGGAAGGCTTGGTCATTTCTTTTCTTTTTTCTTTTCTTTTTTCTTTTTTTAACGTTTATTTATTTTTGAGACAGAGAGAGACAGATCATGAACAGGGGAGGGTCAGAGAAAGGGAGACACAGAATCCAAAACAGGCTCCAGGCTCTGAGCTGTCAGCACAGAGCCTGACGCGGGGCTCAAACTCACTGACCGTGAGATCATGACCTGAGCCGAAGTCGGACGCTTAACCGACTGAGCCACCCAGGCGCCCCAAGGCTTGGTCATTTCAATTCTGGTCATAAACAGAGGCTGTCTTTGATTTTATTCTTTGTTACCCATTTCTACCTATGATAGCTTTTCTGTAAAAACCAGGGAGGAAGCAAAATTTGCCACCACAAAATGTGTCCTTTGGGCATGTGGGTTATTTTAGCCAGATTATTTTAGTTGATTATTATTTTTTTTATAAAATAAAAAAAAAGTTTTTATATTTTTGAGAGCAAGAGAACAGAGGAGGGGCAGAGAGAGGGGGACAGAGGATCTAAAACAGGCTCTGTGCTGACAGCAGAGAGCCCAATGTGGAGCCCAAACTCACAAACCATGAGATCATGACCTGAACCAAAGTTGGACATTTAACCCTCTGAGACACCCAGGGTTCCCTAGTCTGATGATTTTTATGAAATAAAGGGAAGAATCTGTCTCCGTCCCCTAACTGCCTGAAAGAATTTAGAGATGCTGTCCCAGGAAGGAACCAACACCATAGATAGCTACATTATAATATGAACTAAGGGTTGGTAGACAGGGGGCAACTTTGCAAAGTGTGTTTGTTAAAATTCCTCTCTGTCCTATTGTTTCTGGATGGCCCAGCAAACATTTGTTTACTAAACATTTACTCTTTTCCATCCTCCTATGAATTGGCTTCCTCCCCTTGAAGCCGCAGTTCCCTACCCTCTTCTCCTTAACTCTGGATGGCTGCAAGCCTCAGTTGCCTGCCTGCCTACCCATGGGCCTCGTATTCTTATGGAGACCCTGTCAGTAGATAACTAAATCCTATTTTCTCCTGTTAATCTGTCTCATATCAATTTTATTCTTAGACCAGCCACAATTACCTTGACAGGTAAAGAAAAATTTGTCCTCCCCAATAACTCCATAAAACATTTGAGTGTCCAGTTTTTATCCCTGGTCGAAATCAGTTGACCACACATAGAGCACTGCTGCGTCCAAGGATTCGAAAAAGATTCCCATAACTACTTAGCTCATGTGAAGCCGCTAGATTACTTGGTCTATAAAGTTGGTTAAAATATGGAAAGGGAGGACTTGAAATTATGCTTTTCTTCTGATGGGTCATAATGTAGGGAAAACCTGTGGAGTATTTATGTTGAGCAGATGGAGTTAGAATGGAAGCAGGAAGAGATGCTTACATGAGATACATTTTGGAGTGCTTCCCACACAAATACCCTAGAAAGTGTGTAAAACTTGACTCAACACTCAAAAAAAAAAAAGGCCTTCTTAGGTACCCAGAAAAGACTTCCTGAGTGCTTTTCCCACAGCCCCACCAGAGTATGGCCCTGGGACTGTTTCCTGGCCTCTGCATCTTGATAAGAGCTGAGAATTCCCTTAGAGAACATTATCTAGATAAAATGAATAAAAAATACTGAGCTTTTTACCCTAGGGTAGCAAGCCCTCTTACTCATCTATAGACCCCAACAGCTAAAACCAGAAATAGACAAGATTGCTTAACTCATGCTCTAATCAAAACCCACTGTTCTTATTTTTCAATGTGCTTTCTTGAGGCACTGATGAAGGTGTTTTGCAATGATTAAATCATTCCAACTGCCAAGCCAGAAAAGCCCTGATTGCAATGGAATGCCCACAAGACGACTCCCCACACATCCCCTTCCCTGCTCATGAATGTGAGCTGAACACATACCAACCCCCGCCCATGACCACAAGCTCTAGGCCTGCTCTCTTGTACACACTGCCTGTCCTTCCCACCCTCACCCCCAAATCTCTCTCTATAAAACTCTAGTATCCATCTTGCAGGCGGAGAGGTGGGTTACAACCACCTCCCCCTGCTGCTGGGACCTGAAATAAATTTCTCCTTTTCTGTTTTCCAAATCTTCAACTCTTGAAGATTGGCTCCTCTGTCGAGGAGTTTATCCAAATTTGCTTGGCGACAGTGTTGGCAAACCCAGCCAGGAGCTGTGCTTCCGATTTGTCCGGCCCCCTTGGGATTCCCTGGGTCGGAGCAGTTGGCTGGGGAAGTGCCAGGGCTCACAAGTTCCTTTCCTGAGTTAGCAGCTGGCATAGATCATTTGGTAACACTAGGAAGTTCTATTTTTCATGGTAAATGAGAAAGAGTCCTTGAATGCATATTATATAGATATGGAGGCCTGCACTGAATGAATATTATACTAATGTTGATAATTCTACAATTATCTATAATTCTATATATTATCTATAATATTCTATAATTCTATAATATATAATATTCTATAATTATCTATAATTCTAAACTTATACCCTAAGAACCCCTTTGTCAAAATCCATCTATTGTCCTGTCCCTCAGGATCCTGTGTCTCCTGGGCTGGGTTTAAAGTAGTAGCCATGTCCACAATGTTCGCAAAACTTAGAGAGGAACTGGGAAGACTCACTACAAAGCTTGAAAGTGTTTTTGATATAGCAGATCTTACAGAGGAGGAGGTTAAAACAGTTCTGGCAAGAGCTTTGAGCCTCAACAAGGGTGAGTGTTAATTCTTTTTTTTTTTTTTTTTTGAGTGTTAATTCTTCATGAGGTCAACCAGCCACATCTTTGTCCCCCCATCTGAAGAACTTTTAGATCCCTTTAGAACTCCTTATCTCTGTTAGGCTAGCTTGAAATAGAAAAAAAATAATACATGACATACCTACGAGTTCTATATTAGAGATAATTATCCAAAAGTTAGTGGGGTATAAACAGAAGTCAGACAAATGCCCTCAAGGTTCTTAAAATCACATTAGGAAAGTCTTCCTCTTTTTTTTTTTTTTTTTTTTTTTGGTGGGGGTGGGCCAGGGGAAAAATGAGACAGTGATTGTGGAAGATGGATAATCTATACCATATTCATTTGACACTAAAAACAGTGTTGCTTTCAGCTTCTATTTTGAAGGCTGTCCTATGGATATTGAATTTGTCTTTAATCTTTTGATGTAACATTGAAAAGTGAGACTTTTAGCATCTGGCTGAAGTGTTTCCCAGGAAAGCGGACTTTCAGAGCTAAAAGCATGTCAGGCAGATCCAGACAAACCAGTTTGGTCCCCCTAATTTCCTCCAGGAGCCCACGCCACCTCCACCACTATCATCTTTTAGATCATGCTCTGGGTGCTTGGGTACCCAGAATTCCTTGTACAAATAGGTCCAAGACTGCTTTTGGAACTTGCACAGTGCTCTCTCTTGAGTTTGTTCTTGATTGTACCATTGGTTTCCATTCACGTAGGCCCACAGTGAGTGTGTGGGGAGAAGGGGAATCTTTGCAGGTGTCTGGATGGAGCTTAGCCAGATGGCTGGGTATCTATGCACATGGAGCAGTCCCTGGGACTATGCAACAGAGCATGGATGGAAAGAGTAAGGCCAGACCTGAGCCTGACTCTGTCCATGTTCCCATGTTTGATATGGAATTTTCAGGAGTCTGAGAATTTTAACTTGAGTATGGACTTCCAGGTCACTATAAAAGTATCTTTTTTCTACGTAGGATGATAGAACATCTTTTATTTAAAACTTTGCAACTTTGATTTATAACTTTTAAGTGTTTGTAGAAATGATATGTGGATATCCATTTGTACTTTTATCCCAGGTCGTGGTAAATATCATGGATGGGAATTGCCTATCTCAGTCTTATGCTTGAAATTCTACAGGCAATTTTCCATGGTGGAGAATATTGAAGGCCTTGTGGGGGACATTCTCCAAATTTTAGTATATGGACAGTTTCCCCAAGTTTCTGAGAGAATTCAAAATGCAGCCTTCAATAAGCCAAGACTGACTATTGAATTCATCTGAGCAGCCATCCTGCTTTAAAACTTAAAGAAAGGGAGGAAGCTAATTTTAAGTTCCTCCAAGTTAAAAGTTTACAAGAGCAATGGATCATAACCTCACACTCTGAAGGTAACTCTTCTCTAAACCCCATCCATAAATTGCTACTATTTTAAAACTCAGGGCATTGGCAAAATCAATGTCCTAGGAGACCTCAGAAACTACCACATGTTGGCCCTATACTTAAACAGGATGTAAGATGTCCTTCCAACTTGCTTCAACCACTCCTGCTAACATTTCTCTTGCCTTTCACCTACCAATCCTACATCCCATCACAGATAGAAATACACAGTTTTCTTACACTTGGGCTTCTTTTTCAATGTTGTCATTTGTGTATGCTGTCCACTATATGGTTATATGATTATTGCTATAAGAACAAAAGGAAAGCAATAAGCCATAATCTCACTAGATGACTTCAAACTATCTCTGAACCCTTCATGAAGGAACACACCTTACTCCTTGGCTTTTATGTATACTGAATTTATACTTACTTTGTAAATTAAATATAGCTATGTTCTGCACTTTGAACATGGAATATATGGACCAGATTCTCCTATCTGGACAAACTACAGTGGAAAACTAACAATGACTAAGGCACAAGCACTATACAGCTTGGATTTAACCCTTGCAGAAGTCTCATTTGTTTGTGGGCAGCTACCTGAATGAGATAAGAAATCAGCTTAGAGCACCCTCTGCTCTAACCGAAGTCAAATTGTCTATGTGGCCACTTTGATGCCCTAACACCTGTGTTCAAAGTGAGCAGAGGAGTCTGCTGCTTTTTTGAGAACCTACAGCACATTATTGCATATGTCACCCTGTTCATGCCATCGTTCCTAACTCAGGATCCCAACTCAGGTCTCTGGTGTTTCACTTTACCAATGCATTATTTCTCCTCTCCAGGATATTCTCATTCCCAATACCTTTTAACTCTTCTCCCATGGCCAATATCTCATATCACTTACACAGATGAGATTAGTCAGGAAATTGTGTGGGCTGTTGCAACCACTAAAGCTGCTTTTCTTAAGGATTATCTATTTCCTCTTGCCACTTACCAACCATGATACAACTATATGACTTAAAGAATGGGGCCCTGAGGAGAAACAGTCCATCAGGAAGCCAGCAGTGTGTCTCCTTTACCCTGTTTGCAACTTGTTTACACCCATACAGTCATCCCTTAACTTCCATGCCCCTTCTAATAGTCAATATTATCAGCTGGAGGGGACACCTGGGAAAGGAGATGGGCCAGAACAAATCAGGACCACCAGTGTGCCTGGATTATCCAGTATAGCAGCTTGTCATCATGTGTGCTCTCTGCTTGTAGTGCAGGAAGGTTGGTCCAGAACCATCCCAGACTTGACCAGAAATTGGATGCCCTTCACCCACCAGCAGGTCAAACACATTCAACCTTCTCTTATAAAATGGTAATCCCAAGTCTTACTTACAATATGCTTATTTTTTGGAGGGTCCAAAGATTTTCCTAGGAGAGTAGTTTCCAAACTATAGTATATATGACGACCACTTGAAGGGGTTGTTAAAACACAAATTTCTGGGCCTCATCTTTAATTTCTCATTTAATAGGTCTAAAGTGGGACTAAGGATCTACATTTCTAAATTCCCAGGTGATGCTGATGCTATAGATCTGGTGACCACACTTTGAGAATGATTGCCCTAGAGGAAAACAGATGTTTTACTTTGCCAAGACATTGCTCTATTTTTTTAAACATTTTTTATTTTTGAGAGACAGGGGGAGACAGAGCACAAGTGGGGGAGGGGCAGAGAGAGAGAGAGAGAGAGAGAGAGGAAGACGCAGAATCTGAGACAGGCTCCAGGCTCCGATCTGTCAGCACAGAGCCCAATGTGGGGCTCAAACTCGTGACCTGCGAGATCATGACCTGAGCCGAAGTCAGATGGCTAACTGACTCAGCCACCCAGAGGCCCCTACCAAGACATTGTTCTAAAAACACATACCTCAACATAGACTCAGATTAAATTTACAATTTTATGGTATAAGTTTTCCAATTTTTGTGTAAAGCTTTAAACATTAAATTCTAACCCCAAGATCCATAAGCTTGAATTGCTTTGGGTAAGACAGAGAGCAAAAATTATGACATTAAGCAAGAATTAGGTAGACTTTTTGATGAAGATCTTAAAGTTTTCTCAGACTTTTAATGGTCTGAGGCCTTACCAATTATCATAATGAACATGTGGTTTTGCAGTCAGAGAGCTCAGCCCATGTAACATTGTAAGGGGATGGCCCAGGATGGTTCCAACTTATACTCTACCTGTTTTCCCACTAACAGCAGTTGGCACACAATGAATGGCCCACAGATCATATCTGGCCTGCCACCTGTTTCTGTATGGCCTGCAAGCTAAGAATGGTTTTTACATTTTAAATGGTTGAGAGAAAAAAAACCACAACTATTTCATTAAATGTGAAGACTATATGAAATTCGAATTTCACTGTCCATAAAGTTTTATTGGAACAGAGCCATGTCCATTGTCTTTGTGTTGTCTTTGGCAGAGTTGAGAAGTTGCAATTGCGTTACTATGACCCATGAAGGCTAAAATATTTACTATCTGGTTTTTTTGATGTTTTTAAAATTTATTTATTTATTTTGAGTGAGAGAGAGAAACAGCATGAGTGTGAGAGGGGCAGAGAGAGAGGGAGACAGAGAATCCCAAGCAGACTCCATGCTGCCAGTGCAGAACCTGACACAGGGCTTGAACCCATGAAACCATGATACATGTCCTAAGCCGAAACCAAGACCAGATGCTTAACCAACTGGGCCACCCAGGGTCCCTTGGTTCCATAGAAAAGACATTTGCTGACCCCTACTTTAGAGGGAAAAGTGGTCACCTTGTAGCATCCACTGAGTGGAGACTATGTGAAGCTGGAAAAGAAGTAGTAGAGAACTCTTTGAAGATGCAGGTCATATGACCTCGGAACTTGAGACATAGACTGGAAAGTGTTGAATTTCCATATTCCCATAGAATTGTTAACAATCTTTACTTCACTTGCTTTAGCCATTAGCTGTGTCTATTAGAAAGACATTTCCTCCTGCCCTCTTGTCACATTCCTCATATCTCAGTGTCTCTGAGCTCCTACTCATCTTAATCATCTGTGCCCAATACCCCCAGCAGATAGTTTAGTAATCAATTTCCTAACCTCCGCAGATATGCACTAGAAAACAAGTCAGTAATGGGCTTGAGTGTATGGCCTCCTTGGTGATGGTGAGTCTTTTCTTCATGGCCTTACTATAAATATTTCATTTTGGAATAGTTCCATTGGTTGGGTAAAGCCCTCTAGATAGAAATACAGGTGGAACAATGCCAGGGAAGTTACTGCACACCCATCAGCGTGGTCACATACAGGCCCAGCAAGCTTCACAGGAGTGACGCATAACCATTAGGTCTCAAAATTTCATATGACTGGTCACAATGGAACATACTGGATCATGGCAAATTCCCCAAAGATACAATCATTCAGAAAAACAAACACAGATTTGTTTGAGTACTGAATTAAAATGCTATTTCGTGATTGCAGAGTCTCAAGGATGACTGACAAGTTGGAACACTCTTTCCAACTAAATAGTTCAAAAATACTTGATTGAAAATATGAAGCTTCTATTGATAAAGCTATAAGTGCTTCTGCTGAAATATTTTCCTAAAATATGTGTGCTTTCATGGCTAGGAAAAGTGTGGGAATTTATTTGTATAAAACTAAAAATTATGAATTAAACTCCTTGAAAAACAAGAATTTTATTTTCCACCATAGTGTTAAGCTCAAAAACCTTTAACTTGTTACTATAAGAACACAAGCCAAGGAATAAAAATTTCTGGTTCTAGAAATAGCAAGAATGTGGAGGTATTTTTTGTTTTGTTTTGTTTTAAAGATTTTTGTGACTTTCAGAATCTTGTTATTCTAAAACATGGTTTTTTTTAACATAGAGAACTTTGTGTAATATCCCTTTAAACTTTAGAAGGTAGTTAAAAACAAGTATATAATGAGAATGGAAAATTTAACATTTTACTTTAATATAGAGGATGTGATTTGTTGTTTTTTCTCTATAGAGAGGAGTAATTGCTTTATGCAAATGTAACATAATGTGGGATTTCAGTTGAAACGAATTGAAATTGTGTTATGCTAGTTACAATTATAAAAAATGGCGCCTTTTGTGAATTAGTGCTAATAAAACCTTTAGTAGAGTCTAAAAAAAATATATGCATCTAGAGAAATGTTCCTGCCTGAACATTTTGGATAAATTTTATTTTATTTGAATAGGTAATACAGTTTCAATCAAATCAAAACAACACAAAAAAGTATGTAAGAGATGTTCACTCTTAGTTTTTTTCCATCCATTCCACCCAGCTTGTTCCCCATAGGTAACTATTTACATTAATTGTTGGTTTATTATCCAGTTTTTTTTTGCAATAGAAGCAAGTATGAATATTTCTGATTTCCCTGCTTTCTCTCATAAAAAAGTAGCATAGTAAAGGCACTGTTAAACATTTTGCTTTCTTCACTTACTGTACAACCTGTAGATCTTTCTTTTCTTGTACATAGAAAGTCTCTGCATTCCTTTTTGTCTAGCTGTAGAATACTCCACTGCATGGTTTTGCCATGCTCTATTCACCTGATCTCTTACTGCTGGAATCCTACTTGTTTCTAATCTTTTGCTCCTATTACCTTCAGGAATGTTTTAGAGTTTTCCTTTATAGGTTTTGTACATTCCATTTTAAGCAATTATATGTAGTTCTTTCTCTTGTTCTGAGTAAAATTTCACAGTGTAATATCTGTTGCATTTTTCTAATATTTGTTTATCATGCAACGTATTTTATCTTGTTAAACTCAGTTATATTTTCTATTATTCTTTTTTAAAAATTAAGATGCAATTGACATATAACATTGTTTTCATTTCTGGTATACAACATGATGATTCAATATATGTATATACTGTGAAATGAAGTAAGAAGTAAGAAGTTTAGTTAACATCTGTCAACAAATCTGTTATGATTTTTTTTGTGATGAGAACTTTTAAGATCTACTCTCTTAGCAACTTTCAAATACACAGTATGATATTATTAATTATAGTCACCATGATGTACATTATATCCCCATGACTTATTTATTTTATAACTGGAAGTTTGTAGCTTTTTACCCCCTTCATCCATTTCTCTCATCCTCTACCCCCCACCTCTAGTGACTACTAATCTGCTCTGTATTTATGAGCTTGGTATTTTTTTCCCTTAGATTCCACATATAAGTAAGATCATATGGTATTTGTCTTTCTCTGTTTGCCTTATTTCACTTAGCATAATGCCCTTCAGGTCTACCCATGTTATCACAAATGGCAAGATTTCTTTCTTTTTTATGGCTGAATAATACTCCATTGTGTGTATGTATTTATCCATTCATCCATCAATAGACACTTAGGTTATTTTCATATCTTGGTTAATATAAATAACACTGAAATAAACATGGGGGTGTATATATCTTTTTAAGTTCATGTGGTTTTTTTTTTTTCAGATAAATACGCCAAACTGGAATTGCTGAATCATATGGTAGTTTTATTTTTATTATTTTATTTTTGAGGAACCTCCTCCATACTGTTTCCAAAGTGGCTGTACGACTTTACATTCCTACTAACAGTGCACAAGCGCTCCCTTTTCTCCACATCCTCACTAATACTTGCTATTTCTTGGCTTCTTGATGGTTGCCATTCCAACAGGTGTGAGGTGATATCTCATTATGGTTTGGTTAGCATTTCCCTGCTGATTAGTGATGTTGAGAACTTTTTCATGTACTTGTTGGTCATCTGTATGCCTTCTTTGGAAAAAAATAATTGTTCAAATCTTCTGACCTTTTAAAAAATCAGATTATCTGATTTTCTGCTATGTGTTATATGAGTTCCTTATGTATTTTGGACATTAACCTCTTATGAGATATATGATTTGCAAGTATTTTCTCCCATTTGGAAGATTGCCTTTCTTTTTTCTTATAGTTTCCTTTGTTATGCTTTTTAGTTCGATGTAGTCTTAGTTATTTATTTTAATTTTTATTGTCTTTGTAACAAAGCCAGGTCTATAGACCTGAATGATGGATGTGGAACCTGAAATAGCCTAGGGGCTTTGTTCCAGCCCTTTACAGCTGTAGTACAGGGCCATTCCTTCCTACTCAGGAACCTATCCAGTAACCAGTCAGCAGCCCTCCCAGGAGCCTGGTGGGAGCCATACCCACCATGCCCATGGGAATAGGCTTACTGACTGAGGACACTATCTTGGAAATTCTTGTTCTAGAGCCATCAACTGAGCAAAGTACTGGAAGCAGTGCCATCCATCTGGGGACTAGATAGGATCCAAGCCTGCTTTAGCCCTTCATAACAAGCTGGCCAATTGTGGACTCCAATGCAGATCAAACAACAGCCTCATATCTGGCTTCAACCAAGCACAACTATGATTCCAGAGGTGATCCCATCAGCCCAGGGAACGGACAGGAGAAGGTCTTTACCTGATGAAATCAGCCTATTAAAGAATGGAAGAGATGTTTGTTCCTTTAAAGGCACAGACTCCAATGCAAAACTACATGGATCACAAAGAATCATTAAATATAATACCACCAAATGAAAGTAATAAATCTTCAATAACTGACCCCAAAGGAGTAGACATCTATGGTTTACCTGACAATTCAAAATAATTATCTGAACAAAACTGAATGAAATTCAAGAGAACACAGACAACTAAACAAAATTTAAAAAATGCATGATGAAAATGAGAAGTTTAATAAAGAAAATGGAATTCATACAAAAGACCCAAACAGAAATCCTAGAGCTGAAGAATAAATAACAGAACTGAAAAATTCAGTGATGAACTATAACCACAGATAATCAGGAGAAGAAAATCAGTGAATTCAAAAACAGACCATTTGAAAATAATCAGTTAGAAGAAGAACAACAACAAAAAGGATGAAATAAAGTGACAAAAGCTCATGTAAATTATAGGACACATCAAGAAAATGAACATGTACATCATGGGAGTCCCAGAAGAAGTAGAGAGAGAAAAGAGGGAAGAAAGTTTATTTAAAGAAATAGTAGCTGGAAAACTTCCCAAATCTTGGGAAAGATATGGCCATTAAAGTATAGGAAGTTCAAAGGACCCCAGATGTGATCATCACAAAGATTACTATGAGACTCATCACAATCAAAATGTTAAATGTCAAAGACAAGGCAAGAATTCTGGAAGTGGCAAGAGAAAAACAATTCATCATATAGGGAAATCTTGCCCCTAGCAGGACTATTAGAGGATTTCTCTGTGAAACCCTGCAGGCCAGGAGGGAGCGGGATGATCAAAGTTTTGAAAGAAAGAAGAAAAAACCCTGCCAACCAAGAATACTATACGCAGAAAAATTATCCCTCATAAATGGAGAGATAGACATTCCCAGACAAACAAAAGCTAAGGGGGTTCATTGCCATGAGTTCTGCCTTACAAGAAATGCTAAAGGGAGTTCTTCAGGTTGAAATAAAAGGACACTAGTAACAACATGAAAACATATAACAGTAAAAAATTCACTGATGGGGCGCCTGGGTGGCTTTGTTGCTTAAGCATCTGACTCTTGATTTTGGCTCAGGTCATGCTCTTACAGTTGTGAGATCAAGTTCTACATCAGGCTCTGTGCTGACCATATGGAGCCTGCTTGAGATTCTCTCTCTTCCTCTCTCTCTGCCTCTCTCTCTCTCTCTCAAAAATAAATAAATAAACTTAAAAAAAAACCCTCACTAGTAAACATAAATATATAGTCAAATTCAGAATACCCTAATACTGTAATGGTGGTGTGTAAATCACTTTATCTCTAGTATAAAAGCTCAAAAACAATGATATTAAAAATAACTACAGCTACAATAACTTGGTACTGAGTGCACAATATAAAAATATGTTAAGTGTGACACATTGCAGGGAGGAAAAGTAAAAGTGTAGAATATTTGGATGCAATTAAAGGTAAGTTGTTATCAGCTTAAAATAGACTGTTATATCTACAAAATGTTTATGTAAGCCTCATGGTAATCACAAAGAAAAATTCTATAGTAGATTTTAAAAGATAAAGAAAAAATAAAGCATACCACTGCAAAAAAAAAATATCACAAAGGAAGACAGAAAAAAAGGAATTAAAAAACAATCAGAAAACAATGAACAAAATGGCAATAGTATGTTCTTAGCTATCAATAATTACTTTAAGTTAAATAAACTAAATTCTCCAGAGGACAAAGAATAACTAAATGGATACAAAAACAAGATCCAACAATATGCTGCCTATAAGAGAGTCACGTTAGCTTTAACAACATAGATAAACTGAAAGTAAAGAGATGGCTAAAAGGTCTTCTATGAAAATGTAACCAATACAGAATAGGAGTATTTACATCAGACAAAATGAACTTTTAGCTAAAATTGATCACAAGAGACAAAGAAGGCCACTACGTAGAGGTGAAGGGATCAATTTATCAAGAAGATGTAACAATTGTAAATATATATGCACCCAACATTGAAGCATCTACTTAAAGCAAATATTAACAGAATTGAGAAGAAAACTAGACAGCAATACACTAATGGCAGGGGATTTTGAGAGTCTACTGCCAATACTGAATAGATCATTCATACAGAAAGTTATTCAGGAAATAGTGGTCTTGAATAGTATTACAGACCAAATGGACCTAGCAGACATATAGAACATTCCATCCAACAGCACCAGAATACATATGCTTCTCAAGTACAAATGGAATATTTGACAGCATAGATCATATGTTAGGCCACAAAGGAACCCTAAACAAATTTAAGAATACTGAAACAATATCCAGCATCTTTTCCAAGCACAATGGTATGAAACTAGGAATTAATAGCATGAGGAAAACTGAAAAGCTCACAAAGACATGGAAATTAAACAGCACACTACTGAATAACCAATGAGTCAAAGAAGAAGACATCAAAGGGAAACCAGAAAGTATCTTCAGACAAGGGAAAATGAAAATCTAACATACCAAAACTTATGGGATATAGCCAAAAGCAGTTTTAATAGGAACATTTATAATAATAAATGCCTACATTAAAGAAAAAGAAAGATGTCAAATAAACAACCTAATTTTACACCTCAAGGACCTGGAAAAAGAAGAGCAAAGTAAACCCAAAGTTAGCAGGAGGAAGGAAATAATTAAAAAAACTAGAAAGAAAATAGAAAAAAAAAGTGAAACTAAGAGTTGTTTTTTGAAAAGATAAACAAATATGACATACCATTAGTGAGACTCAACAAGAAAAACAAAGAGAGGAGTCAAATAAACAAAATTATAAATGAAAGAATAAACATAACTGATACCACAAAACTACAAAAACGTCACCTGGCAAAGACTGGATAACCTAGCAGAAATGGAAAAATTTGTAGAAACACACAGCCTGCCAAGAATTAATCAGGAAGACATAAAAAATATGAAGAGACAAATAACAAGTAAGGAGTTTGGATCAATAATCAAACATTTCTCAACAAAAAAAGCCCATGACCAGACAATCTCACTGGTGAATTCTACCAAATTTTAAAGAAGAATGAATGTAAGTCCTTTTCAAACTCTTCCAAAAAATTGAAGAGGACAGAACCCACCCAAATTCATTTTATGAGGCCAGCATTACCATGATACCAAATTGAAATTAAGGGCACTGTAAGAAAAGAAAACTATAGGCCAGTATCCCTGATGAATATAGATGCAAAAGTTCTGAACAAAATTCTAGCAAACCACATTCAACTCCACATTAAAAATATCATACACCATAATCAATTGGGATTTATCCTTGGGATGCAAGGATGTTTTAACATATCTGAATCAATAAATATACCATGTTAATAGAATAAAGGATAAAATCATATTATCCTCTCAGTAGATGCAGAAAATTGACAAAATTCAGCTCCACTTCATGATAAAAAAGTTTTCAACATTGGGTATAGAAGGAATATAACACAACATAATAAAGGCCTAAGTGACAAACCCATAGTCAACATCATACTCAACTCTAGCCTAGTCCCAATTAGGCAAGAAGAAATACAAGGCATCCAAATTGGAAGGAAGAAGTAAAGCTATCTGTGTTTACAGATGACATGATCTTATATAGAGATAATTTTAAAGACTACACACACACACACACACACACACACACACACACACTGTTAGGATAAAAGAATTCAGTAAAGTTGCAGGATAGAAAATCAACATACAGGAATCAGTTGCATTTCTATATACTAACAATAAAATATTTGATAGGAAAACAAAGAAAACAATTCTATTTGCAACAGCATCAAAAACATTGAGATACTTAGGAATAAATTTCATCGAGGAGGTGAGAAATCTGTACACCGAAAGCTCCAAGACATTGATAACAGAAATGGAGTAGACACAAAAAATTAGAAATATGTTCCATGTTCATCAATTGGAAGAACTAATATTATTAAATATTACTAAATAGACTGAAAGCCATCTATAGAGCCAATGCAAATGCTATCAAAATTCCAATGGCATTTTTCTTTTTTTCTTTTTTTTTTTTTTTTAATTTTTTTTTCAACATTTATTTATTTTTGGGACAGAGAGAGACAGAGCATGAACGGGGGAGAGGCAGAGAGAGAGGGAGACACAGAATCGGAAACAGGCTCCAGGCTCCGAGCCATCAGCCCAGAGCCTGACGCGGGGCTCAAACTCACGGGCCGCGAGATCGTGACCTGGCCGAAGTCGGACGCTTAACCGACTGCGCCACCCAGGCGCCCCCCCAATGGCATTTTTCAAAGAAAAAGGAAAAACAGCCCCCAAATTTGTATGCAACCATAAAAGACCCAAGATAGACTAAGCAATCTTGAGAAAGAAGAACAAAGCTGGAGGCATCACACTTCCTGATCTCAAGCTCTAATACAGAGCTATAGTGATCAAAACAGTATGGTACTGGCATAAAAACACACATAGATCAATGAAATACAATACAGCGTCCAGAAATAAACACATGCATGTGGTCAAAAATGTTTACATATTTTAGGTTCCCTACAAATCACCTAGACCAGGTTCCTCCCATTTAATGGGACAAATTTTCTAACACCCAAGTATAGCTTCAATCATCAGATTCCAACCACAGACATTAGCCTCTGAGAATATGGTGACCTAAAGATACAAACTAACTGTACTAATGAAAACTACCAGAAATGCTGTACAAAATATAGTTTTAAAATCTTCTCAAAAGCATTGAAGAGATGACAAGAGTGCCTGTAATTTTCAGGCCAAAATCTGAGTGAGAGGAAAATTACAGAGAGCCACACAGAGACACAGACAGGTGGACAATATGAAAAAGCAATGAAGAGACAAGGAGAATATAGTGAGAAGTTCTAACATACATGCTATTGGAATTTCAGAAATAGAGGAGGTGGAAAATGGGATAGAGGCAATGTTATGAGATTTTTTTTTTTTTTTAGAACATTGCCCAAATCCTCAGATTTAGGAGTATAAGAAACCCTAAGGAAGAGTACAAAGAAAAGAAAGAAATCCACAACTACAGAAAACTAATGGCAAAGATCTTAAGAGAAGACCAAAAGAAAAGACAGGTCACAACCAAAGGAGTTGCAATTAGATTGTCACCTGACTTCCCAACACCAAACATGGATGCCAGAAAATCATATCCTCAATCTGGTTCAAAACAACAACTGCCAACTTACAACTCAATGTACCCATTGAAAATATTTTTCAAGGATGAGGTAAAAAATCACGAAGTGTTGTTTTCTGGCATCCACTATAGAGGTCGTGAAGATTTTAAGGAAGTCTCAATGAATCATATGGAGGCCCAAATGGTAGGCTCATTTGGGTTTTAATGTGGCCTGTGTGATTCTCAACATTCTTTGCTTGCTTTTGTAGCTTGCCACTGCTTGCCAGGAAAAATTGTTCTTTCCCTGCCCTGCAACTCCTTGACTTGATAGTTACCATGTGACATTTCCCTGTGTCATTCATACAAAGAACTATAAACTCGGTATAGTAAGATGGAGACATGACATTCTGCAGAAGAAATCTATCCTCTTTTCATCCCCCAGCAATAAAACTGCATGTCACATACTGCTGGTTTAGACCTTGGAAAACAAACAACAACAACAAACCCCTGAAGTTCTAGTTCTCCTGAACAAATAGAGTGACCTGTTTTAAACGTCAATTATAATTGGGGTGCCTGGGTGGCTCAGTTGGTTGAGTATCCGACTCTTGATTTCAGCTCAGGTCATGATCCCAGGGTCTTGGGATCAAATCCTGAGTTGGGCTCTGCACTGGGCGTGAGGCCTGCTTAAGATTTTCTCTCTTCCTTTCCCTCTGCCCTTCCCCCACTCTCTCTTTCTCTCTCTTTCAGGGAAAGGAAAGGAAAGGAAAGGAAAGGAAAGGAAAGGAAAGGAAAGGAAAGGAAAGGAAAGGAAAGGAAAGGAAAGGAAAATAAAATAAAATAAAATAAAATAAAATAACCACAGAGTTTATCTTGCCATGTTGGCACATTTAGCCATGATCAGTTTGGTTTATTTTTTTTAATGTTATTTATTTTTGAGAGAGAGAGAGAGACAGAGTGTGAGCAGAGGAAGGACAGAGAGAGAGAAGGAGACACAGAATCAGAAGCAGGCTCCAGGCTCTGAGCTGTCAGCACAGAGCCTGACCTGGGGCTTGAATTCATGAACTGTGAGATCATGACCTGAGCTGAAGTCAGATGCTTAACTGACTGAGACACCCAGACGCCCCAAGGCTTTTGGGTAAATAATAAAGATTTACTCAAAACCTGGAATTTGAGGTCTTATTTTCTTCAATAATGTATTAAAATTACTCTTGAGCAGAGTAGTTTAATAAGCTAATGATGTAGTAACTAAGACCTCAAGGTGTTCTTCAAGGGAAAAAAAATACCCATAATCTGTTAACCATCTTCAAAGGAAGGGACCCTCATTTTGTCGAGCAACCTGACAAGGTTGCTGGGTGAATGCTCTCTGTAGTTGAGTGGGGTGAGGAATTTATAGTTGGGACGAGTGCATATAAGAATCTGGGAGTTAAAGAGCACACCCAGTGAGGATGAAGATATATACTGAAAAACAAAAATAACAAAACATCTTTGGAGAACATATCTATTTTCCATATCTTAACCTTCTATGTGCCCTGTACTCCTTGGCAGTCTGGTGAAGACTATAGGTCTCCTTAAATGCATAACATGAAATATATATTATTATAAAGGAAACCAATTATATTGAAATTTAATTTCAATACACATAAAAAACCCAAATTTAAGATATTGTAACATATGTGCTTCGTAGTAACATTTTACCCAAAAAAAGCAGTGGGTTTAATAACCATCCTGGATTTCAAAGCAATGGTGAGAATAGGATATATTTCCAGATATAACAATTGTAATGTGATGTGAAAATGCCCGTGATTTCTGTTAGGGCAGGAATAAGGTCACAGGTACTACCAACACTGTTACCTATATTAGCATGAAAGGAAATGCCTTACTTCAGTATTTTTGTTCAACCAAGGACACAGATCCTAGACAAGAACTCTGCTCTAGGGTGTAATGTAACTTTCCTCCTTCCCCAGACGTTCTCTGGCAAAGAATACCCTGGAATGCAAAGCTTCCATGAGAGGGGATTCTCTTAGGGGCCATCACAGACAAAGAAGTAGGATGCCCTATCACCTACCAACTCTTAATCCCAAGGCATTTTTTTTACTAAGTGCTCAGTGACCCATGGCTCTGCTCTGCTGAGGGTGGACACATGGCCCCTGCCTGCCACATCTTGTGCACACATAACGCAGGTGACTAGGAAGAACACACAAGGAATATCCGCTCATACAAGAAATGCACTTAAAAACCAGAAAATAAGTAGATTAAGTATTTCCCTAAGGTACATTAAGAGCTGCTATTAGGAAGGCTGAAAAGGTTTTGTGTTTCCTTCTACCTCCTCATATCTGTGCAGCACTCTTAACTTCTCAAAGCTTTTTGTCCATCTATTATCTAATTGGTTTTTCACAACCACCCTAAGGTTGACAGGGCAGATTTTTTTTAACTTCTTCCTCTCCTAAAAATATATATTTCAAACACAATTTGCCAAAATCTGAGCAAAAATTCACAATGGAAAAAGCAGCGATACTTCTGAGAAATAACTGTTTCATCCTCAGAGGGAAAATTTAAATGAAATGAAGTATGTAGCACAAATAATCTCCCTCTGCTGTGAAAGCAGACAAACGGCAGTACTAAGTGCTTATTAAAGGCAAACACATTTTTAGGTCTAATTTTCCCAAAAAAGAATATGCTTATAAAAAATTCAAACAATCCAGTAGTGTTGAAGAGAATACGTTAAATTTTTCTCCCTACTTAATATAAAATATATCAGGCTGAGTCCAGTTAGCAGACAGAAATCACAATAGTTATTTGAACAGTAAGAATTTAATATAAAGAATTGATAACTAGGTATAAAGTTGTTAACTAGGTAACTGAGCGGATAAAAAGAGAGTATGGCAGGGGTGTGCAAACTACAATCTGTGGGCTACATCTGGCTTACTGCCTGTGTTTGTTAATAAAGGTTTTCTCCCCCTTCTTTTTATTTGAGAGAGAGAGAGAGAGAATGCATGAGCCGGTGGGAAGAGGGGTAGAATCTTAAGTGCACCACGCCCAGTGCAGAGCCCAACTTGGGGCTCCATCCCATGACCCTGGGTTCATGACCTGAACCAAAACCAAGAGTCAGACACTTAACTGACTGAGTCACCGAGGTACCCCTTTGTTAATAAAGTTTTACTGGAACACAGCCATGCTCATTTACTTGCATATTGTTTATGGCTGCTTTGTGCTATAATGACAAAATTAAATAGTCTCAAAAGAGACCATGTAGTATGCAAAGTGTAATATAATTGCCATATGGTCCTTTGCCAGGGAAAGATTTGCTTACTCCTGCTCAGTATTACTGTATCAAGGAGGTAGCATTGTAGGAAGCAGCTTATATCTCTAGAACTGGGGAACAAAGAGAAGGGGCTGGAATTATTAACACTTGGAGGAGCCAAAACTCAGACTGCTGAGGGGAGGGCTGCACTCTGGCTGTTACTGACATCTCAGGGAGGGGACACCTTGAAGCTGACCCTACAGTGTTGGAAGACTTGCCTTAAGACCACACAGCCTTAACAGCAGAACTAGAAATTCCTCCAGGAAATGGGATCTCAGAATTGGCTTAAAAGATGGAAAGGAGATGGGGCACCTGGATGGCTCAGTCAGTGAAGCGTAAGATTTCACCCCAGGTCATGATCTCACGTTTTGTGTGTTTAAGCCCCATGTCGGGCTCTGTGCTGACAGCTGAGCCTGAAGCCTGCTTTGGATTCTGTGTCTCCCTCTCTCTCTGCCCTTCCCCTGTTCACAGGTGTGTGCTCTCTCTCTCTTAAAAAAAAAAAAAAAAAAAAAAAAGATGGAAAGGAGAGAGAGACGGCAGTATGCCACATGGGAAGGGCATTCCTGTTCAGGGAACAGCTCAACAGGGAAAATGCAACAAAAGCTTAAAGGGAAGGTGAAAAGGTCATCAGATCCCCAGGCTTAGGTCACATCTCCGCTGAATTTGGTCAGGACCTCTAGGTGTGGCTCTCAGGCTTTAGTAGTTTGGAAAACTCTCCAAGGGATTCCCACTGTGGGGCAAGGGTGAGAGCAAATGCTTGGAAACAAGACTTGCATGCATACATATTAAGAAGCGTCCACCCACCCCATTCCTGCCTTGCTCATGGGATCTTCCCATCTTGGAAGGAGTCCATTGTTTGCAGGCAGAGGGACTCCCCTGCTGCATCAGGTGGGGAGGTGGTGATGGGTGCCAGAGAGGCAGTAGCCTGTAATCGCTCAGCGGAGACTCAGGCCTACTTGCTCCTGGTGCTGTGTTCACAGGGGCGAGCCCTTGTCATCAGACTGCTCACTAGAAGCAGCTTGGCTCCATCTCCTGTGTTCCTCCTGCCGTCAAGCCCCTCAGTAAAGCTCCTTTAATTGAGCCAGGTCACTTTCAGAGCATTGGCACTCATGCAGTGAAGGTAAAACAACCTGCATGAGGGAGAAAATGCCTGCATATCAGGAAGCTGGAACAGGATCAGCACAACCCCCGGTAACCCTGAGTGAAGGCTCCCATGGAATGTGGCACCACAGGGACCCCAGGGATGCAGATTTGCTGTGTGGCACAGCCCGGCCTGCTAGCTGAGCCATCAGCCTGGCCTGCGTTAGGCATACTGGTGCTCTGCACAGGGGAGAACACACTGAGAGAGGGAGCAAGAAAGCAAGACTGATTCTTCTTTAACATTTTTTTCTGCAACAAAAGTAGTATCTGTTCATTTGAAAAATTTTTGAAAAATACTGGAAAGCACAAAGTAGAAAATCGTCACTTGGATTCCACTACTCAGATACTATAGGTAGAGTTGTGGGATGATCAGCCTATACGTGCAATGCACACATACAATAAAATTGAGATAGAGCAAAATTTTGATCATCTTGATTGTATACCCTTGTACTTAAAACATTGTTTTTGTTAATGTTTATTTATTTTGAGAGAGAGAGAGAGAGTGAGCAGTGGAGGGGCAGAGAGAGAAAGAGACAGAATCCCAAGCACACTCCACACTTTCAGGAAAGAACCTGATGTGGGGCTGAACCCATGAACTGTGAGGTCATGACTTGAGCCGAAATCAAGAGTCAGACGCTTAACCGACTCAGTCATCCAGGCATCCCACCTTGCACTTTTTTAAAACTTAATGTATCTCGTCATCTGTAGAGTTGTTGTTGTTGTTTTTATGTTTATTTTGAGAGAGAGGGCATGAGCAGGGGAGGGGTAAAGAAAGGGAGAGAGAATCTGGAGCAGGCTCTGCACTGTCAGCACAGAGCTCCATGTGGGGCTTGATCCTATAAACCATGAAATCATGACCTGAGCCGAAATCAAGAGCTGGATGCTCAACTGACTGAGCCACCCAGGCACCTCACCTGTAGTCTTGTTTTTAATGCTTTGTTGGATTCTTTTGTATAGATAGCATGGCTTATTTATGTATTTTAAGGTTTTTTATTTAAGACATTTTAATTTATTTTAAGACTTTTTTTAAAGAGAAGTTTTAGGTTCACTGCAAAATTAAGGGGAAGGTACAGAAATTTCCTCCATACCCTCTGACCCCACACATGCATAGCCTCCCTCAGTATCAAAATCTCCCACCAGAGTGGAATGTTTGTTACACTTGGTAGGCCTACATTGACACATGCAATCACTACAAGTCCATAGTTTATATTTGGGCTGACTCTTGTACTTTTTACGGATTTGGACAAATATATAATGACATGTATCCATGACTTTCACTGCCCTAAAAATTCTCTACAGCACAGTTTATTGAATCATTCCCTTGTTGTTTTTATTTTTCAGTCCTATAAATGAGACTATAATGGTCATTCTTATTGATAACTCTTGATTCACATAGTTGGCTATTTTTCAGCTCTCTTAAGTGCCAAGCTGTGGGTTTTCATACCCTTTACCTGACACACTTCCCTGTCTCCAGGATCTCTAATTTGTTAAGTTCTGTCTATCCCTTCAAGTTTAAGCTTAAAATGTCACTTCCTCTAGGGAACCTTCCTGACCCAAGGCTAGGTTAGATTTATCTCTCTGTTGTATACCTTGCTAGCATATTTACTGTTCTTTCACAGCACTATCACATCTACTTCTGTCTGGTTCTCTACCAGGCCCCCAGACGTTGAATAGGATCTGGTCCACAGTAGGTATCCAAGAGTTTGCTAATTGAGGGGCACCTGGGTGGCTCAGTTGGTTAAAGCCCTTATCAGGCTCTGCACTGATAGTGTGGAGCCTGCTTGGGATTCTCTTTCTTTCTCTCTCTCTCTCTGCCCCTCCCCTACTCAAGTTCTCTCTCCTTCTACTTCTCTCTCAAAACAAATAAATAAGCTTAAAAATATACATATTAAAAAAAGAGTTTGCTAATTGAATTCATACATATATCAAGTGTTCTATGCTTGAGTTTTTAGATATCTTTTCATCTTTCATAGAGAGAGTTTTTGAAGACTGATTTAGCTTCCAATTCACCCACAGTCCTAAGGCTGCAATGCATAGGTAGCTGATGATGAAATCAAGAGTGGAGCCTAATCTTTCCAATGCTAATTAACTGTGCTTGCCTGGTGGCCACAATTAGCTCCACCAACCCAGGACTAGGAAGCATACCTTGGTTTCCCCAGAGTATATCTTCTTTACCAGAAGAATACCCATATTTCCATCCATCCACCCATCCATCCATCCATCCACCCACCCACCCATCCACCCACCCATCCATCTTATATAGATTGAGTATATATTATTCTTTTGTCAACAAATATTTATTGTCTACCATGCTCCAGACACAGTTCAAGTTTCAGTGAAAATGGTGGAAAACATCTCTCTCCTCTTATAGCTTGTAATTTATCTGTTATATGGAAAACATTATGCCATCAGTTTAGAGAATATCTGTGAAGAAAAAGACATAGTCCCTACCCTAATAAACTTACAGTCTACTGATGAGTTATGGGAAACACACAAATAGCATAACACAAATGGAAGATCTGAGAGCTAGAAACTAAGAATTATGGGAGAGTGTTATTGTATTATCTCCTTTTATGTCTTCTGAAAGAGTTTCCAACTCTGTACATAATTTCAACTCTTGGTCTAATGGTGGGACATCACAAAAGCTGAACCATACCTCCGATTTCATAGTTGATTGATCCAGGGAAGGAACTCAACAAAGCTTGACCTATCTACTTCCTTCCCTAAAATATTTCAAACTAAAATTGAGAGTTACCGTTTTTTTCTAAGAGTGTACATTATAAGAGGGAAAGTTCCAATGCGCTGTAGGCAGCATATTTCTTGCCATTTGGAGAAAAATGGGCTGCAGTGAAAGAATGGGCTTAAATGAAGAGAGATTCAGAAAATGGAGAGTCTGGTGGCCTTTTATCCCATGGTTCCCATTGTTCAGACAGCCCAGCCATAACTTCTTCCTTCCTTGTATTATTTGTTCAAGCCTTCCTTGTATTTCAACAGCCAACATACTCACCACTGGTATCTATTAGTTTGGGTTGGGTGTGTGTGACTTATAATCTAAAAGAATCCTTTCTGAAGGCTTTGCAAAAGAGGCGGAATATGAGCTGAGTCTTAAATGATGAAACAGACTTAGGTGTTTTAAGTTTTGGTTTTTGCTCCAAGCCTGAGCTACCAGAGAAAATGTGTCAACGCACATTTCAATGATCATTTTTTACTTAAAAAAAAAAAAAAAACCAAAAAACCCAACCTTTTACCTGAAAGGCTGAAATAACCTTTTCACTGATAATATTAAAAATAGAAAATTTCAATTAATAGGGAAAAATTTAATGTTTATCCCCTATCTCTACAAAAACCCACCTTTGAGAAACAACAACTGTTAACAATCTGGGATGATCATCTAACACATATCCAACATAACCTGTTCTTTTCTTACTATGGGCCTCTTTTATTTATTTATTTATTTTTAAATGTTAATTTATTTTTGAGAGTGAGAGAGAGAGAAAGAGAGAGTGAGAGAGAGAATGAGCGGGGGTGGGGGGGTGGGGCAAAGAGAGAGGGAGACAGAGGATCTGAAGCGGGCTCCGTGCTGACAGCAGAGAGCCCAATGTGGGGCTTGAACTCATGAACAGAGAGATCATGACCTGAGTGGAAGTCAGATACTTAACCAACTGAACCACCCAGGCACTCTATGGGCATCTTTTAAAATGTTCTTGTTTTAAAAACCTTTTTGCTTGGAAATAATTTCATATCAACAAGAATTTGAAAAATTAAAACAATACTATGAAAAGTAAACTCACCTAGATTTATCTTAATCTTGTTAGCTTTATCATTTGCTCTGTCTCTGTATCATTTGAAGGCAAGTTATGTATATCATGACCCTTTATCTATAAATTCTCGAGGGTGTATATTCTAAGAATAAGGCTCTTCTCTTCCATCACTATGGTACAGTTGTCAACTTCACAGATGTATACTGATACAATGCTTTAACCTACTGTCTACATCCCAGTTTGCCAGTTGTTCTAATAACTGTCTTTTATAGCACTCTTTCCTTCCAATTCAGGATTCCATCTAGGGTCAGGCATTGCATTTAGTTATCATGTCTTTATAGCTTTCTTTAATCTTGGACTTCTCCACAGGCTTTCTTTATATTTTATGACATTAACTTTTTATTAAAAAATAGAAATGTCCTCCTTTTGTGTTCATCTGATATTTCCTTGAGATTAGATTGAGGCTATGCATTCTCTGCCAGAATACTGCATAGGTAAAATTATAGTCTTTTCAAAGTATTATATCTAGAGGTATATAATTTACTTGCAGGAAAATGCATGAATCATAAATGTACAGTTTGATGACTTTTTTTGCATATTCGTATATTACATAACCAACAAAATAAAAATCTAGAATATTTCATGGGGTACCTGGGTGGCTCACTCAGTTGAACATCTGAATTCGGCTCAGGTCATGATATCACAGTTTGTGAGTTCGAGCCCTGCGTTGGGCTCCATTTAAAAAAAAAACAACAAAAAAAAAACACCTAGATTATTTCTATCCACTCAAGAAGCTTTCTTGTGCCCTTTCCCAGTCAATGCCTATTCCCACCCCCCATGCCAAGAAAACATTATTTTTCCTTCTATCACTGTATATTACTTTCCCATGTCCTTGGATTACATATAAATAACATCATGCAGTTGATACTCTTTTATGTCTTACTTCCTTCATTTAACACAATGTTTTGAAATTCTTCCATGTTGTATACATCACTGGTTCATTCTTTGTTTTTTTTTAATTGTCTGTTAGTATTCCATTGTATGAAAATCTCACAATTTGTTTATCCATTTTCTTGTTGATGGGTAATATTTGTAGTTTTTGGCCATTACGAATAAAATTGTTATGAAAAACCTTTTATAAGACTTTTGTGGATATATAGTTTTATAATATCCTGGATAATTAGCTTGGAGTGGAATTGCTAGGCCATAGAGAAAGCTTATGCTTACATGTTTTAGAAAGTTCTAGTTTTCTAAAGTGGTTTACATTTTACATTCATACCAGCCATTTCTGAGAATTCTAATCGCCCACATCCTCACCATGCTTGCAGTTGTCACCTTTTTGTTTTAGCTCATTCTGGTGGTTGTATTGTGGTATTTCCACGGTTTTCTTTTGCATTTCCCTGATGACTAATTATTTTAAGCACCTTTTCACATGCTTTATGGTCATCCAGATATCTTCCTTTTTGAAATGCCTTCTCAACTCTTTTGTCTATTTTTTTTTAATTGGGTAGCTTCACTTATTGATTTCCAAGGCATTCTTTACATATTCTAGATACAAGTTATGTCAGATATAGATGGTGACTATTTTTTCCCAGGCTGTGGCTTACTTTTTAATTTTCTTAATGGTGTTTTATCAGGTTTTCGTTTTGACCAAGTCCAATTTGATAATTAAAAAAAATAATTTCAGCCTTCGCATTTCACATATCCACCTCATGTTAATTTTTGCACATGGTGAGAGATAGAGTTTAAGGTACTGTCCTGTATATAAGATATTGCTTCCAGCAGGACTCTGGATGCCAAGCATTGTATGACTGTGGATGTCTCTCTCTGCTCTCCAGCCCAGCTCTAGCTTCCTTTGCTGCTGTGACTGCAGACCCAGCAAAAGTGACACAGGCAGAATCGGTGCACAGGGGACTAGTTCAGCATTTAAAGCTCTTACAGATTGCAATTTTCTTGCCAGCCACAAAGTTTTTCTAAGCTCCACTGGTTTCTCCTTATCCCTATAAAGTTCTTCTACCTATCATAGACTAGATTCTTCACGGATTTGGGTCAAGACTCAGAGAGAGACATGCTGGTCTCTTCTCACTCAGGGAGGTCTCACCCTTTGCTGGTACTTTGGTCTTTTAGACTTCTTTCCTTCTGCAACTCTCTAATGTTATCTAAAAATACAGTTTGGGGAAGTCATAGCCACTTTTTTTCTGGTTGTTACAGAGAGTGTGATGATCCACTGCAATTGTCTACATCAGAGCCGAAAGCTGGAAACCTAACTACGTGACTTTCAACTGCTACTGACATAATAATTCCCAATTCTTTATTTTGAGTCAGGACCTTGCTAATGAATCCCAAACCTCTCTAGTTATCCTAATGTTCTGTAAGCCTTTTAAATTTACATATCTTACATGGAACTCATCATCTTTTCCCGCAACTGGGCTCCTACCTGGAATTTCTTGTCTTGCTGAATACCATTCCCATGCACCCAGTCACCCAATCCCTGGGTGTGTTGACTCCCCCTTTTCTCTTACCACCGCATCAGTGGGTCACTGATTTCACCGGAGTCCATCTTGAAAAGTCTCATGTATCCCATTCCTTTGATTCTCCTGCCACTGCTCTAGTCAAGGCCCTTGTGATCACTGGCCAAAACTATTATAATCACCTCCTCAATGAGTTCTAGCCTCTGCTTCTTTCTTTCCCCACCTCCCTCTCTCTCTACACACACACACACACACACACACACACACACACACACACTTCTGCCTCCTTTAAGAATGATCTTTCAAGAAATATATCTTTTTGAACACTCAAACATGATCGAGTCACTCCAAGACTTACCAATTCCCTATAGCTCTCTTAATTTCTGCAGAACACAGTATAAATTGCTTAGAATTTTAAGTCTCTCATAACCTCGTCTAAACCTATCTTTTTAGGCACATGTACAGTTATTCTCACTTGGATGCTTAGGGGCCACTGATGCTGCACAGCTTCATGGGGCACCATTCACATGGTATTTCATACAAATGGCCTCCCATTGAATGGGATGTCATCGATATCCTTGTGTTTTGTAGAAACAGCCTTGCTATACTTTACCATCTCTGGATTGCTCTCTGTCTCCCCCCTCCCCAAATGTACATTCACACCTTTGTACTTTTTTCTCATCCTGCCTGGAATAACCTTTTTTAGCTTACCTACCAGCAAATTTCCCCTCCTACTCCAAGACCCAGCTCAGATGACACCTATCCACTTCAGGTTCTCTATCAGCCCCTTCACCTTACAGAGAGGAATAAACTATTCTACCATTACATTGTATTATTGGCATTTGTATACTTATCTCTCCTGTGAAGCAATCAGATTTTAGGGAGCAGCTTATGCATTATACACCCCCATCTATCAGTCTAATTTAGTCTTTGCTAATTGAGTTGGAAATAATTTAGTTGGATGGGGTGTGACTGATTGTTGAGAGCTTTAAATATCAGTTTGCAGAAGTTGTATTTTATCCTGTAGACAGTGTGGGGAGGCATTAGGATTGAGGCTGGGTAGGCGGTAGGTGATGAAATGGACTCTGCCATGCTTAACAAAAACGAGGCAGCATCAAACAAGAGAAGAGTCTAGGTATGTGTGCCTGGGAAAGGCAGCTGGGTTGCTCATCCAACCCACATACCTAGATAATAATCTACCTCAAACATTACAGTCATGTGAAGGCGTTATTCCTACAGCGGAGAATAATTAGCCATTTTCCGAAACTGCTTCCATGTTAGCTTTCAGTTTTAGTGTCCTATTTAATGTTCCAAATGTTGATTTGTTTGAATCGTCCTGTAAGCACATTCCTCTATGTTTCTTGATGGCACTGGCTGGGCTGCCTCTGGGCGTAAAGAGCAGCTTCTTTATTGAAGACATGGCTACATATTGTAATTTCTGCTGGGATATGTGGGCAAATAACCTCCAGCTCCAGGGCAGAGGTAGGTTCAGTCTCCGCTTCATCCCCTTGCATGACTCCCCTTTCCTAAGTGGATCCCACTGACTAACCAACACAGCCTCTGGCCCCTCCAGGCCAGAGATGGTAGCACCTTATTTCACGACAGAATTATAGCACCCTTGCAGCTCCTTTCCTCCTCCCCCTTTTCTTATTTGCTTTCTTTGTTTTTCCCTGGGTCCCGATTTTCTATTTCATTAATCTCATTGTATGTTTCTTCTGCTGAAAACCCTGTAAAATACATTTTGGAAAAAGACAGGCTATAAATAAAATCAAGAACAAAAGGAAACAATAGCATGTCTCATAAAAAAAAAAAGCAATGCAAAAAAAAGCAATGTGCATTATAGAGATTTTATGAAATGTAGTAAGGGAAAAAGAAGAAAGTGAAAACTATTCACTTAGGGAATACCAATATTAACATTTTGGTATATATCTTGTCAAATTTATATGTAAGATTTATTCAATATAAGTTTATATAAAAATAATATGTATATATTGTAGTTATATGTATCTATATATATTGATACATATACAGTCTATATCTCTATATCTATATCTAGACACATCAATATAGATAGAGATACGTGCACACCTAAATTGATCAAATGTTCCAAGAACAAAATAATTGCAAATACTATTTTATAACCTGCTTTTTTATTCAACAACTTATATATTATCTCTCTATGTCAGTATGTATTCATCTAGCTTCCACATAGATGTAGTGGAATGAAGTTCGGGCATAGGATTTATTTCCCCCTATGTCTAAAGAGATAAAAGCAGCAAAAAAACAAAACCAAATACAAATATAAAACTAACAGCAATCAAATTAAAACACACACACACACACACACACACACACACACACAACACCATCATAAAGTGGTGACTGAGAAGCTGCATACTTCTCTTTCCAACTTCAAGAAGTAGGACATGAGAAAAGAAGACTAATCAACAAAATCCTGAGAATGTTTGAAAATATCCACAAATTGGTAAGGAAAAAGAATAAGAGCTGAAGACGAAGCTTAGGATCATTTCCATGTGGGGAAGTAAGAGGAGCTGCTGGGAAGACATGGGTGCAAAGAGGAAGCAACTGGAGCCAACAGTCTCCTATGACATGTAGTCTCTAAGGAGTCACGCTGTATTAAGAGTATAATCCAGAGCTGATGTGTAGCACTAACGTTGCCCACTTTATTAAGTGGAATGAACACTTTACAAGACATTTAGCTGAAGCTAACATGAGAGAGGTCAGAGACACATTTTCCAACAAAGTCTTCCAACCAAGACACATTTTCCAATTTCCCTACAGAGATCAAACTAATTCCTTCCTCTGTCTTCACGTAGATAGAGTTTCATACTTAGCCCTTCAATTGAAGTTTGGAGTGATGGGAAACAGATTTCAGGAAGGAAGGAAATCAGTGAGAATTCATTCCTCTTCCATCAGAGGAGAAATCATCCTTGGTAAGCATAAGCAAGATAAAAAGAAACCAAATAACACTAAGTCAATGTCCTATAGCAATAAAAAATAATAGTAATAATATAAATAATAACAATAAGAGAAAGGAGCATAGAATGTAGTTGACAGCTGAAGATTCTATTCTGGGGAAAAGTAATCCAAGAAACAGAGGAAAATTCTCTGCAAATATTTATATTAATACCATTTAACAAGAATTTGAATTCAGTTTTTAGAAGAGCCCAGAAATTACATGATAATAACATGTGAAAGAGCTAAAAATGAAGGTTGCAAAGCTAAGGAACAAAAACGAAGACTCAAGAAAGCACTATCACTATAGAAGTAATAACTAAATTAGAAATAGGGAGGGATATAATAATTATGCCTGGAAATGTAATCACTGAGATCCAGGAAAAGCTAGAGATAATTTCAATAAATTTAAATGATTTAGAAAGAAACTAAAGGAATTAGAAAAAGAAAAGAAAACAACTACAAAAGAAAGGTGGTAATAATCAGGTGGTGAAAAATATGAAGTAGAATACCCAACAAATGGAATAAAAAAAAATTATTAAAAGACTGAATAGAAGAAAAATTTCCCTGAAAGGAATGCCTGAGTTGGATGTAAAAGACCACTGTGTTGTAGAAAAACATTAGTCTGGATGGTAGACCCTGAGATATATCCTTTTAAATTTATTGGAGAAGAAAAAAGAATCTTTTTTTTTTTTTTAGGTTGCCATGAAGGATAAGAAAGTCTTTTTTAATAAGAGTCAGGTTATCCTTAGACCTTCCATAGCAACACTCAGTGAAACAGTACCTACATCATATGAGGGAAGGTATGATGAAAAAACACTTATATCAGAAATTAACAAACATTAAAGAATAGAGAATAAGTACATGTGAGCCATTCTGGAAGCAAAGAAGTCAACAACTACTTCGTAATAAAATCGAGTCAACCAACAGGTGAATGGAGAGGCTGTGGGAAAAAGAACTGGTGGAACGAGACGCGAAATAACACAGTGAGATAACACGTACAAAGTTCTGCCACAAAGATAGAATTACTCCAAGATTTTACAGCTAAGTTGATCATAGAGTAGAAAGGTGCAGACTCCCCTCTGTGCCCTGCCCCCAACACACACACGCTAAAGTTGGGTTTGGTGCTGAGACCCAGAACTCTTGTAAAACAGGGAGCTGAAGTCCTCTAGTGATGAGCAGGGGCTATGGGTGGCTTCTTCCTTGGTCTGATGCCACCTTTATGCCATCCCCTATTCTGGCCTCGGTATCTCTACCACTCTTTCTTGCTCTTCTAATAGAGCATAATGTTAAAAAGAAATTTTTAAAAAATCTTTATTTACTTTTGAGAGAGAGAGAGAGAGAGAGAGAGAGAGAGAGAGAGCGAGCGAGCGCAGGGGAGGGGCAGAGAGAGAGAGAGACAAAAAGTCTGAAGCTAACAGCACAGAGCCCAACATGGGGCTCAAACTCACGGACAGTGCAATCATGATCTGAGCTGAAGTCAGAGGATCAACTGACTGAGCCACCCAGGTGCCCCTAGAGCATAATGTTTATTGTAGAGCTTTTGGATTTGTGCTCATCAGTGGGGTTGGACTGTAATGTTACTTTCTCATAGCATCTTGCTTGGTTTCCAAATCAAGATTATGTTTACCTCATAATGAGTTGGAGTGTGCTATTCTTATTTTATAACCTCTTGGTAGCTTAGGTAAGATTGGAATTGATTTTCTTTAGATGTTATAATGTAATATGCATTTTTAGTTGTGAATTTCTATATTAATAGCAGAGTAGTAATGAAGCATAGTCTGATGCTACTAGTTGTTTGGAATTTATTGAGATGTATTTTATGGCCTGGTACAAAGTCAATTCTCACAAATGCTAATGTGTGCTTCACATGCGCTCTCTTATCATTGGGTCTGGAATTACATGTGTGGATATTAGGTCAAGATAGTTTATGTTGTTCAAATCTTTTAAATCCTCACTTATTTTTTTGTTTGCTTGAAACCATACCTTTCCAAGTATATTAAAATCTCTCACTATGATTGTGAGATACATATCTGTATATCTTAGCAGTTCTGTCAAATTTTGCCTTATGTTTTTTGAGGTTATGCTATTAGATGCATATTATAGCAATTAAAGCAATCTTTTTAAAAATAGATATTAGAGACAGAGTGTGAGTTGGGGAGAGGGGTAGGGGGAGGGAGGGAGGGAGAGAGAGAGAGAGAGAGAGAGAGAGAGAGAGAGAGAGAATCTTAAGCAGGTTCCATGCTCAGCACGGAGCCTAATGTGGGGCTTGATCCCATGACCCTGGAATCACGACCTGAGCCAAAATCAAGAGTTGAATGCTCAACAAACTGAGCCACCCAGGCAGCCCTCAATTAAATAAATCTTATATCAAATGCTGAATAAGTTAAACTTTATTTCAAGAAATGCTTTATGCCTTAAAATTGATATATTCTGGTATTAGTATAACTTCCATAGTTTTATTTTGGTTAATATTGACCCGGCATAGATTTTCCATTCTATTATTTTTGTTTTTTTTCAAGCTTCCTGTATCTGCACTTTTTATTTACATACTCTCATATACAGCACATAATTAAAAAATTCTGGCAGTCTGTTTATTAATGAACATTCAATCTATTTATGTATATTGTTATTACTTACATTTTTAGATTTATTTCCATCATCTTATGTTGTGTGTTGTATTTGTTGTGCCTTTTCCATTGTGGTTTTTTTCTCTTCTTTTGGAAGAGTTGAATATTTTTTTCTTATTCTATTTTTTTCTCTTATGGATTCAGGAGTTAATTAATACCATATCTATTCTTCTGGTAAAAGCCTATGAACATGAATGAAAATCCTTAATACTTAACTTATTATGAATGTAATAAGTTAACCAAAGTTAACCAACATGTTTGCTCAATATCTCAAATAATGGATATCAATTCCAGTCATGCTCTACTTTCTTTCCTTATACGTTCTTGTCATATATTTTCATTGTAATCTTGTTTTACTTTTTCCCACATTATTATTCTTTGATATTTATTCATTTCGTTTTTATAATATAGTCCCATGGTTCAAAAATTCAAAACACGGTATAAAAGGGGAAGGTCAATAAAAAATTCTTTCTCCTATCACTGTCTACAATCCACCTCCTCACACATTTTCCCACAAAGATGGATTTTTGTAATCTTCTGGTGTTTCTTAGTATTCACATACAAATAGCTGTGAATATAAATTCTTATTTTTCTACTTTCTTACACAACAGCCAGCATACTGTAAATATATGTTCTATACTTTGATTTTTAAAATTTAACAGTATATCTTAGAAATCTCTCATATCAATACATAAAGATTGTCATTATTTATTTCAATGTAGCTGTACAATATTCCACTGTATGGATGTACAATGATTTATTTAATGAGGACTGCATTGTTAAAAACTTGGGTTGTCTCCAATTTTTTTCTAATACAAACAATGATGCAATGAATACTGTAATGAACACTGTCATTTTATATGAGGGCAGTTAAATCTATAGACCAAACTCCCAGAACTGTGATTGCCTGATCATAGAATGAATCCATTTTTAACTGAACAGATTTTTCCAAATGTCCTAGTGGATTTGGCTTGCTAATGCTTAGGTTAAAAATTTTGCATCTATGTTCATGAGTGAGACTGACTTATAATTTTGCTTGCTTAGAATGTTCTTGCTACATTTGGGTATCAGTATTATTATGTTTGCTTCAAAAAATGAATTTGGGATGTTCCCTAGTTTCTTTAGTTGGGTAGAGTTTGGGTAATATTGGCTTCATTTTTTATTAAATATTTGTTAGAATTTGTGAGGGAAGCCAGATGGGCCTGGGATTTTCCTTGTAGGAAAGCTTTTAATTACAGATTCAAGATTTTAATTGAATTATGTAGCCTGCCATTACCAGAGGAGGAAACTACCTATGGCCTCATTATAGAAAGATACTTTCACAGGTAAAAAATTGAGTTATTTCTCTCAATATAGAAAATTAATTTAGTAGTCAACAGCATAGTCTCAGAAACAAGGCTAACTTAATTTGAATTCTGATCCTGACACTTAATAGCTGTATAAATGTGGAAAAATTATTTAAGGTTTTTGTTCCAGTTTTCTTGTGTGCAAAATGAGAGTAATAATAGTGCCTACCTCATTGTGAGTTTGAAGATTAAATGAGTTAATGCAAGTTAAGCTCTTAGAACTTTTCTAGGCACATTACAGATACCACATAATTGCTTATTTCTACTATTGAAGATCTCATCCCACTACATTCTGGTTTATGTTGTAAAGAGGTTTGTAGTTTAATATTTATTCCTTTGAAATTAATTTGTCTTTTCTCTCTGGCTACTTCTATGATAGTTTTTTTGTTTGTTTGTTTGTTTGTTTGTTTGTTTTGGGTATTTTCCAGTTTGACTATGATGCATCCCAGGCTGTATTTCTCTTTATTCTCCTTTTAAAATTTGTGGACAAGACTAATTTATCACCTTTAGAAAGTGTTAGCTCTTATTTCTTCAGATTGCTTCTGCCTCATTCTCCATTCTGGAATTCTAAGTATACATATGTTGTACCTTCCTAATTCATCCTTGATACTTTTTAACTTTGTTTATTTATTTTTTTGTTATTCTTTAATTTTCCCATCTCCTTGTCTGTGCTTAATTTCTAGTCTACCATATCTCTCTTCAGTAGTGACTAATCTGCTTTGTAGCCATTGAAGTTTTAAGTTCAATTATTAGGTTATTTTTTTATTTTTTATTTCTGGAATTTCTCTTCAGCTCTTCTTATTTGGGTATACTCTATGTTTCTAGTTCTTGCTGATTTTCAAGTGCCCCCTCTATTCCTTTAAACATATTAAACATAATTATAAATTATACATCTGACAATTCTAATACCTAAAATATTTCATATTGTTTCAGACCTTTTTTCTTTTGGCTTACTCTCAAACATGATGCCTTGTTTTCCTCTGTTTTGTGACATTAAATTCTAAGCTGCTTGTATTCCTTGGAATTTGTTCTGGAGTAATTCTCAGGGACCCAGGATAAAGGTAGATCCTCCAAAGAAGAAACACATTTTGCTTCTGCTCAGTGCCTTAAGGCAATATCACAGTCTGGTATGATTTGAAAACACATTTTGGGCTTAAGGTTTTTCAACCCATGAGGAAGTAGGAATTTGGGATGCAAATTTAAGTAAAATTTAAGTAAAATCAAGTAAAATGAATTTTAATATTCTGAAAGTAACAATTGTTAAATATCTACCTATCCAAGTTTCCATAAGTGAGTCCATCCATCTATTTAGTTATATTTCTCTGTGTATATGTGCTTAGAGAGCTGTCTGAAATGAAATCTATCTAACAGTAACAAGGTTTACTCCTAGGCAATGCAATCTAAAGAGTTTTATTTTGTGACCTTTGTTCTACTTGATCTTTGTTCTATTTTGTATTGCTTAATTTTGTTTTATCATGATCATGTTCCCCACCCCACCCAAGGAAGCCCTTACTTTAAAAACAAATAGGTGAACAGTTTGCTGTAATATATTAACTATCTCCCCTTAGAGTCTGATGAGACATCTTGCCTGGTCTCTGTAAGGGTAGGGCTAACCTGTAGCCTTAAGAGATAACAGCTTTGTTTTAACACTATAGGTTAAGAGATAACAGCCTTATCCTATCAATCAAGGGACGGATCAGAGCTTGATTGGATTGGGGCAAGGTCCTGTTTGAACTGTTTCCACCTGGGAGCTATTCCTTTGTTCTGTTCCCAGGTGATAATAAGATGATGTAGTCAGCTATAAAAACTCTGTATCCCGGCTGTTAGAGACCGCAGTGTGGTCAAGAGTGTCCATCCCGATCAGTAGGCCTTGCCTCTCATTGCAATAAACTTTGTTGTGACTGTCACTGGTGCCCGTAGCATTGTTTCAGGAGTCGTGTGGATGCAACAGTCTCCCCTTGTGCTTCTGTCTTGTAACTGGATTCTTGCCTCTCTGTTTGTAACGTTGGATTAGAGTGTGGGCTCTTGTTCCTAATCCAGCATGTCCGGCTTCACTATTTGCTGACAGACTTGTACTGAGCCTGCCTGCTCGGTTTTCAAATCTGGCCAGCAGGGAGAATCCTTTGGCCAGAGCCCAATGTCCAGCAGGTCACTCTCGTCAGACCCTTGGTGCTGACTGCTGTCTTGGCGTTGCACCAGGCTCCTCTGGTCAACCCTCCAGATGGTGCACTCTGCTGGTGCAGCTAGAATCTCCAGTGTCTTGTGCTGGACCAGGGCTTCCCTTTGGGCAAAGCTTCTTGCACATGCCAGCTGTTGTCTCTCTAAATCTTTCCCTCCCTCCGTCTCTCCCTCTCTCATTCTAATCCCTTTCTTTTTTACCTCTCCTCACTGCTTCCCTCCTTGTCCTTTCTTCCCTATCCACCCTACCCCTTTTTCCTTCCCTCTCCCCTCAGCCTTTCTTTCCTTCCCTCCCTTCATCTTTCTTCCCTCTTTTTTTCTTTTCCTATTTAATTCTCTCCTACCCCCACTCATTTTTTTTATCCATATAATGATTTGTTAGGAGGATTACATGGAATTACAAAAGTAAGTTGTTTAACATACTCTCAGATACATAGTAAATGCTGTCTCTATGGGAGCCATTATAATTATTATGTATTTACTGAATTGTACTTTCATTCAACACACATTGATCAATCTGCCATGCACCAGGCTCAGGGCTAAGCACTCACTGTTACAGTGAAGATTCAGACATGATTTCTACCCTGTCCTGGAGAAGCTCACAGACAAATAGGGAGAATAGCAGGGAATGGACAAATGCTGTATAGCTAGCTGGCCGTCCGTGTCCCTGTGTGCAATGTATGCGTCACCCTGTATACAGAAGTCATGGATCGTCAGCTCAGGGGCAGAATTCAATAGAACCACTCCACAGCTTGTTAATGTTGTCTGTTGAAGGATTTGTTCCCTGAGCAGGGAGGGCAATAACATCAACAGACTGTTACAGCCAAACAGGATGGATTCTAATGCCTTAAGTAAATGGCTCCTTTTGGTGTGCTCAGAGCCATACATCAGCCTGCTCAGCCTCTAAGCCAGGGATGCCCCTGAAGCAGAGTTGAAGAAATCTATATTTGAGCTGTTTTTATAAACAAAGGCAACAAACTGGAAATAAGGTGGGACGGTGGTGCTGGTGGGGGGCAGGTCGGGTCTCTGTAAGATTGGAAGTTTCTCTTAAAAAAGAATCCCCACACACTCTGTGGTTTTCATTTTGAGCCAGGTTTGAGCCTCCAGCACCACTTCGTGTGTGGACAATTTTGCCTTAGGAAAATGAGATTTCCCAATGCATTCAAAGGACAAACACCCCCACTGCTTTTAAAAGTTAAGCGTGTGCGAAATGCACTACTTGCACCTGTGTTGGCCGTTTGGCCTTTGCAGCAAGTCTTCCGCCAAACCCCTGTGCACATTAGCTGTCCTGAGGCAGCGTGGGTCCGGCTGGGAACTGCAGCACATCCCAAGTTGCCCCGTTGCCAAGCCAGGGGCATGAGCTTCTCAGTCTTAACATTGTTTGTGCAAGTCCATCGTTAGACCCTCTCTCCAGGTCCACTTTCCCTGGACTGAGCTCTGGATGTCCACAGCTGTCCACCTCAGGCTGGGTTGTGTGCACTGAACTTTTGGTACTGAACCTGCCAGAAAAACCATTCTGTCACCTGTCCCAGCCCCCTAGACCCGTGCTGTCTCCTACTAACCTGTGGTCAATCCAGATGTTCTATTATATGACAGCTTTCCTGTCTGGAAAGCGAGCGATGATCCTTACCAGGTAACACAGAGGCCAAGCTCGGGACTGGACATCTCTAACAGTTCTTTAGGGCTTAGTCTACTGAATAATTTCTGGTACCACAGCAGGCAGGTGAAGGAGATATTTAAGGGTCTGTGGGATTTGCTTCATCACTTAAATAACACCTAATTTGTGACTGCTTTATCTATACAAGAGACCGGTCTTTCCTGTAAAGTATCCACAGAACAAGGTTCAGATAAGGGAAGGACCAGCCCAGGTCTGGAAGGAAGAGTGAGAGTCTGACCCCTTGATCAGTCTTGTTTTCTTGGACTGTGTAAGATGGTTCCCAACCACCAACTCTTTTTATCTTTAGAATAACAATTTTGATATATATATATATATATATATATATATATATATATATATATATATATTTTAATTTTAAAAGTAGTACATGTGCATTATTTTAGGTCATTAGAAAAGTTGAGAATATGCAAATTGTCTATAATCCTACACCTTTGTTATAGCCACACTACCATTTGGTATATGTACTTCTGGTCATAGACACGTAGGACAGTAGGTAGATAGACAAGCCTAACATCATTACATTTAGTTTTGCCAAGAAAATGGAGCTTCTTGATTCTCCATAAGAGTGGTTCTCAGGGTGTCATCCTCAGGCTAACAACATAGACATTATTTGGGAACTCCTTAGAAATATAACTCTTCAGGCCCCACCTCAGACCTCTCAGGAGTCAGTGACTCTGGGGGTGGGCCCAGAGATAGTCTGATTTAACCAGCCTTCCAGGTGACTCTAATGTACACTGAAGTCTGAGAAACTGCTCTATAATCTGACCCTGTGAACCACTGTGCCCCACTCTGACTCCTACTCCATCTGCTACATGGGACTGCTAGAAAAGATGTTCAGTTTAGCTCATTGGAGTTTCAGCTTAGTCCATGCCAATAATTTATACAGTCCCTTCAGGTTTAATGCGTCTTCTTGGGACAATTGCTCAGTCTTCCAGATTCTTTCCTTGCCCGCCTCATCCAGGTCTTCTCAAAATGGCATTTGGGAATATGGGCCTTGGATGTCCTTGTCCACATGGCCAGAGGGACCCCTGGCCTTGTGCTGGTGTTCCTCCCTGGTGCTGAGAGACAGCTGGCATGGTCTCATCTTTGGACATTCTGCTGGCATGTGCTCCTGACATCTATGACTGATGTGTGTGCCCTGTTCTTTCTCAGATTGGCTAGGGGCCAGGGACCTTCCCCTGCTTGCTAGGTCTTTCCATAGCTCCCAGAGGTACTATAGACCCCTTAGTTTCTGCTGTATCTTGTATTTATTCTTGACTGGCTTGGTCCCCTCATGCTGTCACCTGTCCCAGTCCTAACTAGGAGTCCATGACCTTAGGGGATGCTAGCTGGACTCAGTTGTGTCTCTTTGCCTTACTGGTCATGTGCCTTGAGCTTGCCTTGCACAGTGGTCTCTGCCCCAAGTTTCCAGAGGGACTAGGGTAAGGTTCTGTCTGCCCTTGGTCCCTTGAGCTCAGGGGACACAGCTTCTTCTCCCTGATATCTCCCCAACTGTCTCCATTTCTCTTCCCTCTTATCCCTTATGCAAAGCCACTGATATATTGAATGACCCTCTTTTACTAGTTCCCAGCTTTCAAGCTCATCTCAGGTGGAAATTCCTATTTTGAATGTCAAAAGCTGAAGAGTAATTCTTTCTCTTGGCATCTGTAACAATGCCTGGCCCAGAGGCAGATGGATGTAGGAAGGCAAAATAGAAAAACACAACAATATGTTTCCAAATCCTACCCTCTCATCATAATCAAATATATACACAACGTTCACATAATTTGGATTCTGCTGCACGTACTTTGTGATGGGTCTTTTTTTTTTTGTCACTTATCCATATGCCATGAACACTGTTTCCATGTCATTAAATACTTTTCTACAACATGACTTTTAATGGCTCTGAGGAATTCAATTAAATGTCTGGTGGGAAGGAAAATACATTGCTATTTTCAAAGCTATTGGCAGTTTTTCTTGGTTTCTCTAGGGTGTGGCAGCACAATTTATGTAAGGGAGAAATTATTATTGTTTAATTGGGATAAAAGAAACACTTTAATGAGCCTTTAGATTATACAAAGGCAAGAACTAATGCCTTCACTGGAGCCAACGTTTTAGATGAAGAAGGGAGATATGGGGTGCTTGGGTGGCTCAATCGTTTGAGCACCTGACTCTTGATTTCAGCTTAGGTCATGATCTCATGGTTTGTGAGTTTGAGTCCCACATCAGGCTCCACGCTGACAGTGAGGAACCTGCTTAGGATTCTCTCTCTCTCTCTCTCTCTCTCTCTCTCTCTCTCTCTCTCTCAAAATAAATAAATAAACTTAAAAAAGATTAAAAAAAATTTTTTAAGAAGGGAGATGAACGTCAGCAAAAATGTTGTCTCCTTGAGTTGTTCTGAGAGTTGTAGAGTTTTGACTTTCTTTGGGAATTTGGAGTCAGGGATTTGTGGCCTAGGACCCAGGAAAGGGAGAAGGACTTGGATAGAAAATAAGAAGATGGGCCAGGACAAAGAGGTGAGATTGTCAGCAAGAAGCTCATTGTACTGAAGCACAAAAGACGGATGTAGGGATGCTGATGTCTGACTTTGACACTTAAGCTTTATTTTTATCTTATATTATTTTATCATAAAAATCAAGGAAAGATTATTGCCCACACAGTTGTATACCCCATTGATTCCTTGAGAAAGGAAGGAAGGGGGGCTGTTTCCATATTTTCAGTAAGGTGGAAGGAGGGTAAAAATACGGCCAAAAAACATTAGACGTTAAGAGCAGCATAAGTCAGGAGGTGACAGCTGCCTCCAACTACTACAGTTACTCCCATGGATTGTGAGACACATTCAGGAATCCTTGTGTCATAAAGAATGAGAAGTCCAGTTATTTTACTTGAGTATTAAATAACAGGGTAACTACACAAGACTGGGTTACCTTAACCGTAAGTGTATATTAATTTATTTAAACATTTCTTATTTGGGATATTCCCCTCCCCACCCCCCATTTTCTGCTATCATTGGTAACATGGCTAGAAGCAGCCTAATAGATCAAGTTTGCATGTACTATCTGTTGTGTCCTTGGGGCAAATTCCCAGAAGTGGACTTGCTTGGGTCATGGAACGCCCATTTCAAAGGCTTGTGATATAGAGCAAATTTGTTTTCAGTCTTTGAATTTCCCAGAAGAACAGTCAGCTGTAGCGTCATGAATCTATCAGAATTCCTAGTTTCTTTGGGTCTGTGAACCAGATGGAGGGTGTTCGGAGGAAGGCCTACATCCTGGGTTCAGATCCTGACACCACGCTTAAGGCCACACTGGGCCAGTCAGATATCTCTCTGAGACTTCCTCATTTCAGTATCAACCTCATAGGTTTGATTTCATGGAAATTACATTTAGAAAGCTCACAGAATTTTGTAGGAACTAAAAAATCTGTAGATATTAAACATACTGAGTTATCTGCCATTTCTTTATTTCACAGTGAGAGAGACTTGAAAATTTTGGTGTTTTTGCCTCCGCAACTCCGGAAAGAAAAACAAACCATGTGGAAGCTGCACGCTCTGGTGTCCGCTGCCAGCCATTAGCCCCAGTAATTTGATTCAAGGATATTTATGACCTACTTTTTGAATCACTGCAACCCAGGCGGTGCTATTTCTTATGTTCCCTTGCTGAGAAACCAACGGACAAGTAGAAATTGTGAGTTCTGTAAAAGGGTGGGTAGGCTTCTCTGGAAATTCTGGTAAGTCTGCTGTGCAAACACAGGTCTGTTTTCCTAGGGTTCCTTGCAGGGCTGGAGCCTTGGGGAGGGTTCTTCTTGTCTTCATTCTCTCAGACTTATTCTCTCAGACCCTCACTGGCAATAATTAGATCTCATCTGACAGGGAGCATGGGCCCCGCCTCTCTCCAAAATGCCTGCCTTTCATTAGGAATGGATCTTGTGAGTATGGACAACTGGCAGCAGAGGGAAAAGAAGTATTTGCAACACTGCCTGTGTTCCCTGACACCTGAGAGGTCAAATCCCAGAAATAGACAGCAGTTCCTCAGGAGAAGGTATACAGAGCAAATTGGTAGAAGAAACCCATGATTATAGTGTCTTTCTATCTCCCCGACACTGTTGTGAAGGCTTTTTCCATCAGGGCTGGGCGTGTGGGGAGGTGAATGAAGTGCGTCATGCTGGTGCAGGGGCGGATCCTATCTTTAGAATTTTAAGGGATGCCTGGGCGGCTCAGTCGGTTAGGCATCCAACTTCGGCTCAGGTCATGATCTTGCGGTTCATGAGTTCGAGCCCCGTGTTAGGCTCTGTGCTGACAGCTCAGAGCCTGGAACCGGCTTCAGATTCTGTGTCTCCCTCTCTCTTTGCCCCTCCCTGCTCATACTTGGTCTCTCTTCAAAACTTAAAAAAAAAAAGTCAAAAAAATTATTTAGAATTAAAAAATTTTCCTCTTCATGGATTTTTTTTTCATTAACTTTGATTAAAAAATATTGCTCTACTGGCTTGAATAATGCCCCCTCAAATTTAGAACCTCAGAATGTGACCTTATTTGGAAACAGGGTGTTTGTGTGTGTAATTAGTTAAGATGAGGTCATGCTGGGGCAGGGCAGTCTCTAAGTCCAGTGCCTGGTGCCTTTGTAAGAGGGTCACATGAGACACAGAGACACAAAAAGACCAGAAGACCTACACATGAAGACAGAGTCAGAGAGTAGAGTGACACAGTGACAGGCTGAGGAACACCAGAGACTTGTTCAACCAGCAGAAGCTAGGAAGAGGCGAGGAGTGATTCATCCTTAGAGCTGTTGAGGGAAGCGCGGCTCTGCTGACACCTTGGCTTCTGACCTCTAGCCTCCGGAACTGCGACCGAGTACAATTCTGTTGTTTGGAGCTATCCACTTGTGGTACTTTATAACGGTGGTCCTAGGAAACTAACACAGGTGCGATAAAATATTATTTTATCTTTTCAAAAATTTTTAACTTTTTTTTTGAGGGACAGAGAGAGACAAAGCATGGGTGGGGGAGGAGCAGAGGGGGAGACCCAGAATCTGAAGCAGGCTCCAGGCTATGAGCTGTCAGCACAGAGCCTGATGTGAGATCAAATTCATGAACCACGAGATCGTGACCTGAGCCAAAGTTGGACGCTTAAGTGACTGAGCCACCCAGGCGCCCCACAGTACTATTTATCTTGATCACCAAGTTTTTGGTATCCTCTTAAATTTTGTACCCAAGTTGAATGCCTTTCTCTCCTCACCCTAGTGTTCTCTGTCCTTTATCCATTCGTTACAACCAGTGAGGAACACACAGAGGAAAACTGTCTACAGGCTTCTTCCAATATGACATATATGATACATGAATGATATTAATGTGACTTATTTTCAATCTTCGGTTGGTGAGGTCTGAGCATATCCAGGTTGTAGAAGTGCCCAATGGTATTTGTTCATTTAGCAAATACTTACTAGGGACAGACAGGGTCAGAAACTGTCCCGGCTGACGACAGCAAAATACACAATCTCTGCCTTTAAGGAGTTCATGGTATAGAAGGGGAGATACGAGATAGACTCAAGCATCACAGAAAGAGATGGTGCAACCAAGGGTCAGGCCCCTCCCCCTCCCCAGAGGCTTTTGTCTGCCCTAGAAGTCTTCTAGGCCCTTCACAAGAAATTCTCTAGACCTGCTCCTTCTCATCCATGGGGCAATACATGAAAGCTGCAGGGTCTCCTTTGCCTTGTTCCCTTCCTCCTGATTCCCAGTAAGTGTGGGCCTCCTGGTGTTCTGCCAACACCTCCTCTCTCTTGGCAAAGGTTGTGAGAGAGGAGATCAGCCTTGTGGTGATGTCAGAAAAATGCCTGGAGCCAGGAGACCCACGCCAGGGTTCAGAAAGAGTGTTGTCAAAATAAAACTAGGAATACACATTCTTTGGGAATGTTGGGGTAAGGATAGGGCCCCTGAGTGGGGCTCAGAGTTCAAGAGACACTGGGTATCCACTGGTGGTAATAGGATAAATCAGATCTCTGCTGATTTGGAGAGCCAGCTGGGAAGGAAGAGCAAGAAGGAAGAAACAGGTTGATGGTCCCATGAGCCTGGGACTTGTGGGTGATGCCATACTAGAATAAGAACATCAGAGAAAAGAGGGATGGGCTGTAACTCTGGTACATGACTTTCCCAGCTGGAGAAAACTCAGCCCTCTTGGAACCAGCTGTACATAAAACCATTTGCCTTAGTGATGCAAGTTAAAAATAGTGGTAATTTCCAGCTCCCTGAGTGTGGCCAATTATTACCATTATTATAATTGGACTGGAAATTAACCCACTGTATATGGAAGCCACAACATATCCAAACTTGTTTTCGGCCAGCTGGTATAGAAATGCTAGTGTTAGTGTGGTTGGTGTGTTCTTGGAAGAACTTGAAACAGAGGTGGGAGGTGGGGGGGCGGGGCGGGAAACAATGCCAGCCGCAGCCCTTGCTTCTTTCCAAGCCTTCTGCAGCAGTTCTGAAATCCAAAGGAAAGAGAAGCTGTGCCATGGGGCTGACTGGCTTTGCCCATCTGGCAAGGTAGCATCCACACATGTTCATCTGCTCTCTGGGGGGCATGAGTATGTGGCTATGAGGGTGAGACCTCTGTGTTCTGGAGGGTCAGAAGAGGTCCAAGATCTCCGAGAACTCTAAGCTAACCTAAATTCTGAGGTTCACATAGGTTTGTTTATTGTGGAAAACCAGATGGAATGGAAAGAAGTTTCTCTGCATAATAAGAAGAAAGAAGGGATGAGATTCCCCCCCCCCCCCAACAGGTGCCTTAGATGCAAAATTTAAGGAGGATCTCACTCTCAGGTTCACGCAAGTATAATGTCAGCACTGGCACAAACCTGAGAGCGACGGCCTCCTTACATTTTGCGACCTAGCCCCAGTCCTGCCCTGGAAGCCCGCCCCTGGTCCTAGCCAATGGAGGAAGTGAGCAGGACAGCTGTAATGGGGTGACCTAAAAGGGGACTCATGAGGATAGAGGCTTTGTGGCAACTGTTTGTTGCCTCCCTGGACATTCATTTCTCCTACCTCCTTAGTAACAGGAGCCTGATTTTATTTGGAGGTGGTGAGCAATAAACCTAATTCAACAAATCCCATAAAAGCATATTTCCCAGGTGCCCCTGTACCTTATAGCTTGGTCATGAGACCAGGCTCCTTCTTTGAAAGAGAAGCATAAATGTATGTCACATGAGCAGGATAGGCTGCTCAAAAATAAACTGGAAGAGGTCTCTCTCTCTCTCTCTCTCTCTCTTTTTTTTTTTTTTTTGCCATTTGACTTTCCTCTTTCTAGCCTGACATTTGGAAGCTCCAAGTCTTTCTTAGGTCATTAGTAACCTTGAGAATGGAAGCCATATGCTAGGAAGACACAGTAGAAAGCAAAATCTAGGTCCCTAATGACACTGTGGAGCTGTTCAAGATGCTGGCATTAAATTTCACACGAGACAGGTCTTTATAGATATGTAATCATAACTCAGAGATGAAATGGCTTCTTATCTTCTTCCTACGAAGGGCCAAGCAGGAATTGAGATCAAGAGCTGGCCGATTCCAAACCTGTGCTCTTAGCTGCTACCCTGTGCTGCGAGCCGAGTACTCATGGCTCACCCTTGGGAAACAAGCTGTACAGGTGCCTGTCTGGGGCAGATTGAAAGTCAGCCCCTTCCTTGACCCGGTTGGAAGGTTTCTGTTAAGGGCCCCTGAGTAGCTTGTGCTCCCTGAACCTGAAACCTGCTCAATGGCCCTGCTGTCGCCTACCTCTGCGGGCCAGGCCCAAGAAGTCAGCCACCTTCTGGGGGGCCTCTGAGCTCTCAGCTTTCAGGGCACCACCTGCACTGTGCTGATCCTGCTTGCCCACCCCCGAGGGCTTTCTTATCCAACCTCCACACGCTCAACTAGATTATGTTTCCATGAAATATTTATGCTTTTTTCCTATGGTCTTGGGAAATCTGTATCTGTCCAGATCAGCTGGGCTGACTGATAAGCCAGGCTGAGGAGAGCCACTCTTTTGTTCAGCTGCTTTGCCCTTCACTGTCAGGGGAGGGAGATGAGTCCTGAGGGCGTATGCTCAGGTTTCCAGGGTGGCTCAAGACCAGCAAGGCTGCCGGAGGCCGGATTCTGTGGGGGGTGGCTGGTAAACCGGATTGTTCTTAGAAAAACTGTTCAGCCAGCAGACAGGACAGGGCCTATCTGGTATAACTTGAGGCCCCCAGTCTTATCCCAATGCCTCCCAACTTCCCACTTCTTCTCCACCCCCAGATACTTAGGGCACTGCTGACATCAAAGACTAATTCTTTTCCTTTCAAAGACTTTGAGATCTTCAGCAGGCTCCCCAATCTGGTTGAAATTGTGGATTGTTTTTATCTTTCGATTCAGGCTTGCTGATCACATGCATACCTGATGGTGGGGGAGGAGGTAAGAGAGGCAAGGGAAGAGAAAGTTCAAGGGCGTAGTTTGGTTCAAAGAGTAAGGAAGGAGATGAAGTGAGGTGGGCCATGTTGCGTGCCTCTGCTGGGAACAGGGGCCCCAATAAGGGGTTGATGCAAACAACACTGGTTATGTTATTGCCTTCTTTGTGGGACCTCAGGCTGCCTGCAGCAGCCCACTGGTGTAGACTATGCTGATAGGCGATAGTATTGGGGGCCTCTGGCCACCCCCAGTGCAGACCAGTGGGTACCAGTGACTGTGTCAGTGCTTGGTGACACCCATGCCAGCAGGGCTCAGTGGGGCCTGAGCAGGACATCTGCCACCTCTGTCACAGAAACTGTGTGATGGTTAATTTGAGGCATCAACTTGCCTGGTCCACGAAGTGCCCAGATATCTGATCAAACATGATTCTGGGTGTTTCTTTCAGAGTGTTTTTGGATGAGATTAATATTTAAATTGGCAGACTGAGTAAAACAGATGGACTTCCCTAATGTGGGTGGGCTTCATCCAGTCAGTTGAAGGCCCAAATAAAACAAAAAGGCTGACTCTCCCTGAGTAAGAGAGAATTCTCCTTCTTGGTACCTTTCAAACTGGAACATCGGCTCTTCCTGGTTCTATGGCAGGTCTTGGCCTTTGGACTCAAACTGGGCTCGGTAGATTTTGCACTTGTTGGATTCCATAATTGTGTGATCCAATGTTTAATAACAAATCTCTATCTATATTCTTTTTTTTTTTTTTCAACGTTTATTTATTTTTGGGACAGAGAGAGACAGAGCATGAACGGGGGAGGGGCAGAGAGAGAGGGAGACACAGAATCGGAAACAAGCTCCAGGCTCTGAGCCATCAGCCCAGAGCCTGACGCGGGGCTCGAACTCACGGACCGCGAGATCGTGACCTGGCTGAAGTCGGACGCCTAACCGACTGCGCCACCCAGGCGCCCCTCTATCTATATTCTAATTGATTCCGTTTCTCTGGGAAACCCCTGACACACTGTCAAGAAGCATCACCATGGTGATCCATATTAAAGGGTCACCATTAACCCAATTATATCTGCCATGGGACAGCCAAACTGCCACAGGGTAGCCCACAGGGCTACAGAACACATGTGGAAATTTCTAGAATTATCTGACATAAATCTTTCCGAAGGGTGGCTTGTTTCCCTAGAGTGAGAGCAGAGAGAACATAGCTAACAAAATACTTTTCAGACCTTCTGGTAGGGTGAATAATGCCCTCCTAAGGATGTCCATGTCCTAACCCTCAGAACCTATGGCTGTTTTAACTTACATGGCTAAAGGGACTTTGCAGATGACATTAAGGATCTTGAGATCGGGAGACTGACTGTTCTGGATGGCCCAGGTGGGCTCAATGTAACCACAAGGGACCTTATAAAGAAGTAGGCAAGAAGGTCAGAAGAGGGGGCAAGAGATGTGACCTTGGAAACAGAGGTTGCAGTGACGTGCTTTGAAGATGGACAAAGGGGCCATAAGCTGAGGAATGCAAGTTGCCTCCAGAAGACAGAGAAGTCCAGAGAGACTAACACAGGTTAATAGCTGGGAAACGTGTTGTCACCCCCTAGGAAGAGGAGGGTGTTAAGAAGTCAGCCTGAGCAGACTGTGAACCTTCCTCTAACTCAGGTGGCAGACACTGAGGATGCCCCCCGGCCCCCACTACACTGAGGCACTGACAATGCAGGATGAATGTATATATGGGTGAAGTCACTGTTTGGGAGGGTTTTCTGATGTGGCAGCCAAATGCATCCTAACTGACCCAAACCTTAGCTGGGTCTCCTGTGGGCACCTCAAAATGTTTCATGTAAGGACCAAGGGCCTGGGCACTTTTTTAGGTGTAATTAGCACCCTTGCATGTAAGGCGGGTCCATCCCACCGATGGGAGAGAATGGTGTTGAAACCCTTTCCCATCCCAGGATTTTGTTTGACGCGAGCACAGGACTAGACAAGGTGGGCTGCCAAGGTGAATGCCTTGGTGTACAGTGAGGGTGACCTGAGAGTTTGCACCAACGAGGAGCGGTGGAGAGAGCACAGCTAAGCAAAGAGACAACAGCCAAGGGTGTAATTGTCACTGCGGAGGGAGGCTGCCCTTCTGTTTTCTTGCCCCCCCCCCCCACCCCCATCTTGTAGTTTTCCTAAGTTTGGCTCGGCTTCCCAAATAATCTGATTTTCACATTCTGTCTTTGTGTTTTCTTTAACTATTTTTAGATCTTTTGATTCAGCTTAGTTGGCAGCTGCTCTTCCCCCAAATACTTGAAGAACTTCCAATTCGGCATTTTGGATGAGGCGAGGACTCCGGGCTGGGAAGCGGCCTTCCTCCCACCGCAGCTCCCGCTCTACCAGACGAGGCCGGCTGCTCAGCAGGCGCCTGCTGCCCACAGTCGGCCTTCCCCATGGGAACGCGCCAGCCCCGGCTTTCTCACAGGCCGTGGGGGCTGCAGATCTGCGCCCCGCAGCGCTGAAGGTGGCCCGGAAGTCTCCTCCAGAGAATGTGCCACAGCCCTTCTCAGCCTTCTCCGTGTAGAAGAGGGTCAAACAGGACTTCTGATGGGCTCCATGGCACAGAGGTGCTTTTTAAAGTCGTCTGAGGTTTCAACACCGCTTTATGATCTTTCGGTCATCCTGGGAGTACTCCTTCTCTAAAGCCTGACACCAGTTGGTGACTGCCTGGGTTCAAATCCTGCCTTGGGCTCTTACCAGCTGTATGGTTGTGACCTCTCTCTGCCTCAGTTTTCTATAAAATGGGTATGAGAGGGGCACCTGAGTGTCTCAGTCAGTTAAGCTTCCAACTCTTGATTTCGGCTCAGATCATGATCGCACAGTTTGTGGATTTGAGCCCCACATCGGGCTCCATACTGGCAGCGTGAAGCCTGCTTTGGATTCTCATTCTCTCTCTCTGCCTCTCCCCAGCTCTCTCTCTCTATCAAAGTAAATAAACTTTACATTAAAAAATGTTTAAAAAAATAAAACGGGTATGATAATAATAATGTCTACCTCCTGATTTTGTTGCGAGGATTAAATGAATTGATACACATAAGACACTTAGCACTGTGCCTGATGCATAACACACACCACAGGGGGTGTTGCTGGCTGTTAGTTGTTCCAGATCTTTGCTGCTCCCCTCCAGCTCCCACCTCCAGCCCTGGCCCTGGATTCTCGGGAGATGATCCTGCTGTTTTCATTGCTGAGGAAACAGAGCACTCTGGCACAAATGATCTCAACTCTACTCCACTTCCAAAAATTTGTATTTCATGAATTTTTATCCCCTTCTTTCTGATCTCAAAGGACAAGTGGCCCCTCCTTTTTGCCAGTGCTAACACTCCACTTGTGGCCCTGATCCCTGCTCTTCTCAGCTCCTAAGTCTAGGTGGCTCTCCTGGGTGTCTGTGTCCTCTGTCACTTCTCTTCAAGGCTGCACTTCTTTTAAAAAAAAAAATTTTTTTTTTAACGTTTTATTTATTTTTGAGACAGAGAGAGACAGAGCATGAGCAGGGGAGGGGCAGAGAGAGAGGGAGACACAGAATCCGAAACAGGCTCCAGGCTCTGAGCTGTCAGCCCAGAGCTCAATGCAGGGCTAGAACTCACGGACCACGAGATCATGACCTGAGCCGAAGTCAGACGCCCAACCGACTGAGCCACCCAGGCGCCCCAAGGCTGCACTTCTTAATTACAAAGGAAGTGGTCTTTAAAATACATTCGTGATGGAAAAAAAATACAAAGAACTAACAATAATAATCACCCAGCATCTCATTTAACTGGCCCCTCTACAACCCATTTTCTCCTGTACCAAATGATCTATTTGTCTATTTCATTGCCCCATTTCTCTGCTTCATATCCTTCCAAGGTCTCCACTTTATGCAGAGGCAAGTTTATCTTCCTTGGCCCGGTCCTGGGCTCTTCCTAATGTGGCCCAAGGATACCTTTCTATCCTTCTCGCCCACCCAGAGCCCTTTGAGACGTCCCTGACCTTTGCTCCTGATCTTTTATCTACCTGGTAAAATTCTACCAGTTATTGAAGCTCCATATTAAATGTCATCTGCTGGTAAAGCCTTCTTTTAACTGTCTCCAGGCAGCAGTGATTGCTTCCTGTGTGCTCTGTTGCATTGTGTTCAAATTTCTAATAAAGCACTTATCACATCCCACCACCTGTGCAGGCTTGAATTTACATGATTTTCTAGATTCATGGACTTTGGCTGTTGTTGAGCTCAGCACTCCTGGGAAGGGCTGAAATACAGGCAATAGAGTACTTCCTCAGAGTTGTTCCAATAGACATTGAACTCACCTTTGGAACTAGCGTATCATAAATGGTCCCAGATCTCAATTTGCAATTGGAATGGGGCATTTTGGTAGCTTATCTTGAGAGAGCCTTTATCAGGGGCACCTTTTCTGGTCTTTCCAGGAAGCGCAGGCGACTCATCTGTGCCAGGTTTTTTCTGCTGTGGTTTTGCATTCCTGAGTTTAGAATCTGCCACTCACTAAATTTGAGATAAGTGTCCTCAAGCTTCAGTAGGTGTCAGAATAACACCATGGTGACGGTGGGGGCTGGGCTGAGGGGACAGAAGGGGGGGAAGGAGGAGGATGTAATTAAAGTGCAGATGGCTGGGTTCCACCTCCAGAGTTTCTGATTTCTAGAATGATGGGGTGGGGCCCAGTAATATGCATTTCTAACAAGGTCCCAGGGGCTGCTGCTGCTGTTGATTCTGGGACCACACCTCTCAGAAAATGGACAAGCTTGAGCTCTGCTTTCCTCCACTGCCCTATCCTACGTTTTCTCTCTATTTCTATGGCAATGACTATGGTCTTCCTTTGCTCATTAGCATCACTACTAGTTTTATTTTATTTTTTTAATTTATTTTTTTAACGTTTATTTATTTTTGAGACAGAGAGAGACAGAGCATGAACAGGGGAGGGGCAGAGAGAGAGGGAGACACAGAATCTGAAACAGGCTCCAGGCTCTGAGCAGTCAGCACAGAGCCCGACGCAGGGCTTGAACTCACGGACTATGAGATCATGACTTGAGCCGAAGTCGGATGCTTAACCAACCGAGCCACCCAGGTGCCCCTCCCATTAGTTTTAAACCTGTTTCTTGCTCCTCCCTGGCTCCCTTCCCTGTCTACTTATTATGAACACCCAAAGGACAAGGATTATGCCAGTGTAAGTTTTAAATCCTTAGCGTCAGCAATGACTGGCACACACTAGGAGCTTGAATAAATGGTGGAATAATTGAGTTGCATGTCTGGTTTTGGCCCTGTTATGAAAGAGCTTTTTTGGCAATGAGGTAAATACTGTCCGCTCAATATATATTATGGGTAAAATACAGGGAGTGATGCTTGAAAGCAGAAATCAATTAGAGAATTGGATAAAAAGAGTCTGCGTAAGAGGAAGGCTAATTAACAACTAGTTAATTGATAAGGTGGAGGCAATATATGCCCTTGACAATGGGAGTGCCTGACCAGGCAGCCAACAGTCCAAGTGGCCCATGGAGCTGACTCCCGGGGCAAAATGGTCCCAAGTTTTCTTCCTTAACTTTCTCCACAAGAACACAGCCACTGCCGTATCCGTGAGAAAAACTGTCCCCAAAGAATTTTGTTTTGGAGGAAAAACATAAAGAAATGTGAGCTCCACACAGCTGCCCTGGCCCTAGTGCTTTGCTTTATATTAATAGAAAACCTGACTATAAAAATAAATAATGTCTATCTTCTCTGATTTAAAAAGTAATTTACGTTTTAGAAATTTTGAGAATACAGGGGTGCCTGGGTGGCTCAGTCAGTCAAGCATCTGACTTTGGCTCAGGGCACAAGCTCATGGTTTGTGAGTTTGAGCCCCACATTGGGATCTCTGCTGTCAGCAATCAGCTGTCCGTCCCCTCTCTCTCTGCCTCCCATCACCCACCTCATGCTTTTTTTCTCTCTCAAAAATAAGCGTTAAAAAAATAAGTTTTGAAAATACAAAAAGTATCCTGGAGGACATAAGTCACATATAATATTAATACCCAGAAATGATCTGCATTTACGTGTTGAATTATTTCATTCTTTTCAATACATTTCTCTCCACCCCCCCACCACCTTTTCTTAATGATATTTTGTGGGTTTTTAGCCCTTACGTATTCTGTGTCCTACTTTTAAAAACTAACCTGTCCTAAACATTTTGTGTCATTTTCCAGTCTTCAAAACCATGATAATTAAAACCATTCTTCCAGTCTTCAAAACCATTGTAATTTAAAAATATACAATAATAACAATTATTGATAAGTAAACCCAAGGATTCAGAATTGCATATAATGAGAAAGACAAATTTTTGCCTTTCCAAATGTACTCCCCAAAGGAAACACTGCTAAAAGCTTGAGACTTTTGGGGGGTGGGGAGACACATAGTAATTTAAAATTTGAAGCAAATAAACTAATGGGCTTATATCATTCTTTCACTTACTCTTAAAAAGGATTTAGAATTTTGTGGTCACTTCTTTTTTACCAAAAATAGTGAAAACATGATTTTTCATAGCTGCTCAGTATTCTATTATTGAACACTCACCTTGTTTGGCATTTTCGAGTATTCTACAGAGTGCTTGAGATAAACACCCTATATATACTTTTTTGTTTATAGGATGTAAGGGTATTTTTAATGACTCCTGCATACTAAGTGAGTCAGTATCAAGGATTCACTCTCCAAATAGGACTCTTGACTTTGGTGTTACCTTACTCCGGACTTCACCCCTCACTCTGGCCAGTCTCTCAAGCCCCTTTGGGTGCACCCTGCAGTGTAGCTGAGACACAGGGCCCCCTGGTTATGACTCGGGTGATATTGTCCCAGAGGAAGGAGAAGTGTGAGGGAGTCAGAGGGGGTAGAGATGTCCTGGAGAGAGAGGGGGCTCCTATCGCACCCCTCTGACACCCAGAGTGAGGGGGGAGAGTTGGGGAGTCCTGCCTTCCTCTCCACTCCTGAGTGGAAAATTCTGTCTCCTTCCCTGCTCCTGATCCATACTAGAAAAATAGCTTTGGGAGACTACATACCTGATATTATCAGGATGATTAAAGGTGGAAGATGATGTTATCGGCCCTCCAGGAATGGTCAGGTCAACTGCTAGTGTGGGGGAGTGGTGGAGTTTACTGAGAAGACACTAGAGATAGTGGGTGGCAGGACAGAAGTCTTTTAGAATGGGAACTCACAGCCTTTTATCACACAAGAGCAGGAATATGTGCAGTTTCACATGACAGGAATATGTGCTTCTTAGTCAAAGGCTGGAGGAGGCTCATGGTTCACTGGGAAGGAGCAGGAAATCATATTCTCTCAAGATGGTCAGGGATAAGGAAGGAAGTTTGGGTCCTCGAAAAGCACAGCTGATGTGTGATTTTTCTAGTCCTGGGACATAATTCAAGGGTCTTGGCAGTCATTTCTCATTTACTCAGCTTTTCTTGCTCTGGAATCATCCCTATCATAAACCACTCCCTGAGACAGTGCAATGGGAAAAAGAATCAGGCTAGAAGAGGCCGTGAAGGTGTGAAGTCTTCTCCTTTAGACACAGAGCTGGGAGTTTTTTGCTGGCAGTTGCCCAGGATGGGAACTGTCCAAAGTCTCATGGGATGTGTGCCTGGTGGTCACGAGTCTCTAGCCCTTTGAGCTAGACCTATGTACCTGAAGCAGGTAGAATAGGGAAATGCTGGGCAATTGCCTGAGGAACAAAAAACAGGGAACTGAGTCTGACACCTAACATAGTTTGTGGCCATTAGGCAACCTTGCAATACACCTGCAGTTTTTCAGTGTCACGAGAATCCTGCTGTTGCTCAAGCCCAAGGCATGCACAGGCACAAGACCCATGTAGTTTGCAAGTGACCGTGAATGACCCCTCCACTGGGGACACTACAGGGACAATAGCACATTCAGAGTATATTTGGTGTATATGCCAGAAAAATCAGACTGCACCTACACATAGTAGCTAACATAGAACATGCGCAATGATACACAGTGTTCTTGGAAATCCCCCCCACTATTCCCAGAACTCCAGGTGAATGTTCTGTATACATAAGAATCAGAGTTCCACATCCACCAGACCCACAAGACTCAGATCTTTTCTCTGAGCGTGCCCAAACTTTCTCTTCTCTACCATGTACTTTTGCTTTGCAGTAAAGCTTCTTTTGTTATACTTGAATATTTTTCTCGCAAAGTCAAGAACCTGACACCAGTGTGGTTGAGGTCTCTGTCACCAAGAGCTCCCCCAGTATCCCGTATCAGACCAGTCAGGATTCAATCAGAGAAGCAGAACCACCAGGGGAATATATGTCTAGGTATATCTATATATCTGTATATCTACGGATATATATCTGTAGATATATCTATATATCTGTATATCCTTACCAATAAATAGTGGGGACTGTCCTGTTCTACACAGTCAAGTATATGTAATACATTATATATACATATAAACTTATGTGAAGTTGTGAAGTGTGAGTAAGGGCAAATTGGAGCCCTTGAGCATGAGCATGAACTGAAACCCCTGTCAGTTCTCATTGCCTCTGTCCTTGGTGTTATGGGCATCCCGCAAAAGCTCAGGCTCTTCATCTGGGAGTGAAACACACACCAGGCCCAGGAGTTGCTGAAGTTGAAGAAGGATTTAGGGGAAGTTAGAGCAGTTGCAGGCCTGAGCACTCCCTCACACCAATGAGATGAGCCAGCAGATAAGTGAGAACATGTGTGAGCTACAAAGCACCTGCTGCTTTTCTTTCTTTGCCAGCACCCACCCCAGTCTCCCACAAGAATAGCTGTTGTGGCTCATCCTGACCAGAAACACACAGGAAAGGGAATTCCAGCAAATGTAGCTCAGCCTAACTCATGTTGACACGTTGCAAAGTTACCACAGTCCCCTTCTTGACCATTTGGTACTCATACACACTCCTGAAACCATACTTAATCTCCAAATAAAGACAATGAAGCCAAGTTCCCTTGTAACATAACCAACCTGTGTGCAAACAGAAATACTCTTTCTCTTAAAGAGGACACAAAGTTCTTTTTTTTTTTTTTGGCTCTGGATAATGTTCATTCTTCCCCTAGGAGATCCATACTCCCTCTTGTATATCTTCTACTTTAAATACTCAAAAATAAAGTTAATATCTATGAATACAGCTGATGTAGGATGATAAGAGGAAGACAGAAAGGAACATATTCAGTCAGTAAGCATATGAACATTCATACTGACATAAGGACTATTCATAAATATTACAGTTTTTATGCAACTAGTCACAGAGTTGTAGCTGGTTTTTATAACTATTTTCTTCTACTGCTCATTCCATATTTTTGCCTTCAACAAGCATCTCATCTTATTGAGCTTCCTTGCTTGGTGGTGGGTTACCCAAACCTTCATTGCTGAAGGGTCTGGGCCATTAGTAGTCCTACCTGAATATAATCTCAAAGCATGGGAATACTAAGAAGTGGCTCAGAGGGTCATCTGTAATCCATATACATTCCTCTTGACTGTTCTTGTGTAGTAGCAACCCAATTTTCCCTTGATAGGCAGGATCAATGACTCCAGCCTAGAAAGTAACTCCCCCTTCCCCACACTTTCTGGCCTGTTGATTAACTTGAACAGGAGCTTAAAATCGCCAGATGGCAGTCCAGTTCAATGGAGTCATTGTTGTGCTGCTAGTGGAAGCATTGCTCCCTTTAGAACTAAGACCTCTAGCCCAGCAGAATCTAAAGTCAAGGGGACAGACAGCAAAAGTTTTCTAGTGGATCACTAAGGGTCATGGTAAGTGGTACCACTTCCATTTGATTCCCAAACCTGTGAATCCTGGCTATGGAGAAATAGCATCACATGCTGATTCGGAGCACTTTCTGTCTCCTAGAGGACACTGTGCCACCCCTTCAATATTTTGCCACCTACCCAGAGCTGTAACTGAGTCTTCAAAAGGCCATTTCATCATCTTGACCAGGTGGTATATCCTTATAGACTAAATTATAAGATAGGACTAGAGAGTTTCTAGAGCTCTGAGGTAGAACAGTGAAGATGAATTGCTGGCATTGTTCTGATGGTCTTATTAATAGAGAAAAGAGTTTTGACCAATAGCTGCATATGCCAGTTCCCATGAGGTGTGTTGGTTTCCTTCAACCAACAAAACCACATCAAAAGAGTGGCTACAATAGAAGTCATCACCTTATTATGTTTAAGACAGCCATACCCCAGCTGTTTTCCTTATAGGCAAACTATTACAGGCTAGTTATACAAAGTTATACAAAAATGTGTACATCTCTCAAGTTCTTAATGGTGACACTAATCTCTTCTGTCTCTCCATAAATGTGGTGTTGCTTTTGGTTTACTATTTTCCTAGGTATAGAGGGCTAGTGGCTCCCACTTGGCCTATCCTACCATAATAGCCCCCACTCTACAGACTAAGGAACCAATGTGGGGATTCTGCTGTGTATGTACATTACAACGATGTACCCCAGAACTGGAGAAATAACAACAGGATAGTTTCAGGGACCCCCTGGGCCCACTATGAAATGGACCTGAACCAAAGGCCACTAGACATCTGACCTTCATAAACCCCTACTCTGGCAGGTAGACTACAGTGACACTGCAGACTTTCAGGAATTAGTGCCATTCAGACTGTGTGTCCCACTAATACCTGGTAAGTCTTATTGTTTCTCCTTCCTTAATGCATAGCCACCCTGGTAAATAGTCACAGATCCTTTTGGAGAAAGCAGGGAGGGAGGTAAACAACATAAACAGTGTAGTAGACCTTTTCTTTAAGGGCCCACAGACTCTGTGTTGGTAAACTGGCTCAAGCCTGGGAATTGATTGAGAGGCTGTAGACTCTTTAGACTGTATAGTTTGGTGACTTAAACCAGATTTCTGTTCACTAGACGTAGAGCTTTTCTGCCTATACAGTTAAAATAAGACTTTAATAGACTCCCTATTTTAGTATTAAGGACAGCATGATCAACCAGTCAATACCAAAGAGCTTGTGAGCCAGACTATTTTGATTCCTATGTTGACTCTTCTGTCACTTGGCCCCAGAGAATCCTATAATCCCCAATGCATTTAGGAATCACAATTCACACTTTAATATCTGACCTACAGAGAACGGCAGCCACCAACTCTTTTAAGGATGCTGGGGGAGAAGGTCCCTTCATGATTATTACAGACTTAGCGAAGGGTGTGTCCTCTGGGTCCTTCCAGAATGGATGAGGAGGTCTTATGCGATTAATCCATTCTAGCATTCTAATCTCCTTGGGCCCTTGAATACCTTCCTGTACAGTACACCAAGGATATTATAGCATTTCATCATTTATTGGAGACCACCTTTGGATGCATATTTCTGTTAACCAACCAAGCAAAATGTTAATACCTATTCCCATATTCCCATCTCCTTGAGCTAAATCATCAGATATCGATTCTCTGCTCATTGAGCCTGTATTAGAGTTCTCAAGAGAACCAATGAGATGTGTGTGTGTGTGTGTGCATGTGCATGTGCATATGCACACACACACACACACACACAAAGTTATTATAAGGAACTGGCTCATGCAGTTATGAAGGTTAGCCAGTCCCCAAGATCTGTAAGGTGAATTGGCAAGTTGGAGACCCAGGAGAGGTGATGGTTTTGTCCCAGTCTGAAGGTGGGCAGGCTTGATACCCAGAAGAATTGAGGTGTCATTTCAAGTATGAAGACAGGAAAAACTTGATATTTTCACTTCAAGGCTCTCCGGGAGGAGAACTCTCCCCCACTGAGGGTAAGCTTAGCTCTTCTGATCTATTCATTCCTTCAACTGATTAGAGGAGGTACACTTACATTAGGAAGGGAGGTCTGATTTACTCAGTCTACAGACTTAAACGATAATCTTATCCAGAAACATCATCACAGGATAATTTTTGACCAAGTATCTTGGCACCTTGTGGCCCAGTCAAGTTGACCCATAAAATTAACCATTAGAGAGCCCTTACCAGTAAATTTTGCCTGGTTCAAGTTTACATTTCTTCCAGCTGAACTAAGGCAGGAGTGGAGAAGGAGTGGAGGAGGAATTTAGGAGAGAGAATCAACATAATTTAATGACCTCATTGGTCAACATTTATATCATGACGTACATTCTACTGGGTCCCAAGGAGATTAGTAAGGCACCTCTCCAAACTAACAAGGCAGCTCATTTTTCTCTTAATTAGTTTATCTTTGCATCATTAACCTTCAGTATTGAGGTGAATTGATGACAGAATTGGGAAAGGATGCTATTGTCACTTGGATTCTATTCCTATTTCTTCCTTTTTTGTAAGAAACGTAACTTGGATTCCAATTTCTTCCTCTTTGAATGGGGTATGGCTTCATGGAAGTTGTAAGGATTAGAGACACTGTAAAGAGCTTGGTATATAGCAGGCATTTAGTAAATACTTAGTATCTATTCTTATCATTAGACCTAACCATGAGAGAAAAATTTCTTCTCATCCTTTTACATAAATACTCTTTTTTAAAAATTTTTTTTCAATGTTTATTTATTTTTGGGACAGAGAGAGACAGAGCATGAACGGGGGAGGGGCAGAGAGAGAGGGAGACACAGAATCAGAAACAGGCTCCAGGTTCTGAGCCATCAGCCCAGAGCCTGACGCGGGGCTCGAACTCCCGGACCGCGAGACCGTGACCTGGCTGAAGTCGGACGCTTAACCGACTGCGCCACCCAGGGACCCCTACATAAATACTCTTAAGTATTTGCTTTACCTTGTTAATTTGTCCCTATATATCCTGAAACTTGTATAATCAGGTATATCTTTAATACCTATATACAATTCCTTATAATAACTACATGAAGGATTTGAAATCATAGAGCAAACCAGAATGTACTCTTCCCAGAGTATTAAGACATATACATGATTGGTTTATTTTATTCAGCACTAAACAAGTCATGAGTAATATTAGGTATAATCATTATTATCCAGGGATGAAATTAATTGATACTCTGCCTTCCTTCACCTAAATGCCTTCCCAGCCCTAACAGTCTGCATGTATATCAATATTTTCAGTCCTATCATGGGATCTCACATAAATGCCTGGTCATGTTCCAGGTATACATTTGTTTTATGTAATAAGCAATATCAATCAAATAGAACCTGGATTAGGAACACATAGACATCTAATTTGTAATTCAGTGACTGGTCAGGATGGAATCTGAGTTATAGCAGCACTATTAACAATAGCCAAACTATGGAAAGAGCCCAAATGTCCATTGACTGATGAATGGATAAAGAAGATGTGGTATGTATGCATGTATGTGTACACACACGCACACACACGCACACACACACACTGGAATATTACTCGGCAGTCAAAAAGAATGAAATCTTGCCATTTGTGGCAATGGGGATGGAAGTAGAGTATATTATGCTAAGTGAAATAAGTCAATCAGAGAAAGACAAATACATGATTTCACTCATATATGGAATTTAAGAAACAAAACAGATGAACACAGGGGAAGGGAAGGAAAAATAAAATAAGATGAAAACAGGGAGGGAGGCAAACCATAAGAGACTCTTAAATATAGAAAAGCAGCTGAGGGTTGCTGGAGGGAAGGTTGGTGGTGGGATGGGCTAAATGGGTGATGTGTATTAGTTGGGATGAGCACTGGGTGTTATATGTAAATGATGAAGCACTAAATTCTACTCCTAAAACCAATACTACACTAAATGTTAACTAACTAACTAACTAACTAACTAACTAACTAAATAAATAAATAAAGGCTGGATTCCAGATGTCTCAATCTGAGACATCTCTCTGGGTAGGAGAGATAATAAGAAGACCAAGTAATAATAATAATCCTTAACCTTGTCTGCTAACTCCTTAAATTCTAACTTTTATCTTTGCCAGGCTTTCTAATGGGGGCCCTGAAACACCCCTGGTTTTACAAAATGGGACTCCTGCTGCCCACCTCTCTTTCAGGTAAGTTTGCTTCCACTTTGTAAGAACTCAAGAGTCAGGTGACAGATGGTTGGTTTCTCTGGTGCCTAAGTCTTATGTGCTCCCTGAATACCCAGCTTGCATTCAGCTCTGTGTCTCCTTTCAGTGAGCTCAGCCTCTCTTGAGTCGAAGCCAACTGAATTTTGCGAAAATGCACTTAGGGCTACTCACATTTAAATTTCCAACTTTTTTTCTCTTTGGTATTTTGTTTCTATTTTTTGTGCTCCTTTTTTGTATTTTATGTAGCTTTGTAAGCCATCTGCCATCCTTTCTGGAATGAGATGGCATATAAATATGTACATATATGCATACATAAAATGTATATTGATATTTGAGAAAGACGTATCAAATACAAATGCATCAGTCTAGGTCATTGGTATTCAAGACAGTGAGGGGAAAAGGAGGGGGAGAGGTGGGGAAAGGGAGCTGTGTTTTTCAAAATATATATGCCAGTGTTCTTTCTGATCTTTCCCTACCCCTACTTTCAGGGACCCAGGCAATATTAGAATCACAGTGTTTGGGGGCAGGGGAGGAAGATTTACATTTTGAAAAATTCTCCCAGATGATTCTGATTTATCTCTCTGTCTCCTGGTCTTCCACCCATAGCTCAGTACCACATATCCAGGTTTTCTCAGCTTTCTTCCTGCCTTTGGTCAGAAAGCAGCCCACTTCACCACATTAGCTCATCTCTCCATGGAAATGCCATCCCGAAGTTATGATGTAGCGTTATGCCCTTGGCTTTTAGAGAAGGATAATATAAGAAACAGACAGTTGAAGGGCACTTCTAAATCTTTTGCAAAGCTTTAGATGAAGCCATTGTCCATTATGTGACCAAATGTCACCCAAATAAAGATTTATCTTCATAATTCCTTACAGTACTCAGTGCTAGAGAAAAATTCACCTCTCCAGGAAAACTTGAATTCTGGCTTTCAATAGATGAGGAGAATTGCAGGGCTCATGATTCTGTCATTTCCCACCCCCCTGCCCCACATTATTTTCTAGAGGATTCTATTAAATCCAACAAATACTGGATGCTAGGTACCAGGTTACATACTATATTATAAATATCGGTAGGGACAGTTATGGGCTCTGGAACTCTTACAGTCTATGAGATGCAGAAAAAATATGTATTTCATTATAGTTATGCTTTCCTCAGATTTTTCTTGTAATGCTCCCTTTCTCCTCAGTAGTTTCTACAAAGCCATGTTCTTTAAATTGTTAAATGCCTTATATTCATATTTTTTTCGGTGGAAGACAGAATTTTGGAGTGGTTTTCTGTTTTGTTTTTGGCTATTTGCTACCCTATATTTTCTTCTCCCTTTTTCTTCCCCGTCCTTTATTTTTAATTGCCTGACACCATCTTTTCAGAGCAAGGTCTCTTTCTAAGAGTCTCATGTGCAATGTAACTCCTCTTCCATGGCCACAGCTGATTGGACTGGAGGTGCACTTGATCCACACTTGACCCAAGCTGGACTAATCAGGTTTTCCTACTGAGAGTCAGGTGGTCTTGGAAGTTACTATGACCTATTTGAGGTGGCTATAGTGGAATTCATGGTAGTGAAAAAGTGAGATGGGAATGATGATCTTCAGAAGGAAGAGATTGAACTAAACACCCAGAGAAAAGTTGAAATGAAAGATCACATAGAATAATAAAAAAAAAGTATGAGTATAAGAGGGTGAGAAAACCATATGGAGGCATATGAAAGTTCTCTCTTGATTATTTCTATTTTCTCCATGAAATAACAGGCAAGGTCTTCAGCTTAGAGTAGGAATGGGAAGAGGGTGGGCAAGTTGAGAAGAGAAAAGAAGGTGTGAATTACTCACCATTGAGTGGGAGTGAGCTGACTAAGGAATGTGGTAGGAGTGACAAATGGCACTATAGGCTCACTGGAGTGACTAAACAGAGACAAGTCATCCTAGTTTTATGCCTTTTCTCTGACCACTTTCAGCTCTGCGGGTATGGAGCAGGCAGAAAGTTGGATTTAACCAGGACTGAGTTTTCTGCCAGGTGAGTATGACAGAAGAAGAATGGAGCAAATGAGTTGATTATATCTGTGAAGGAATGTTTATGATAATAGAGCATGAAATCTAATGAAGGAAGTTGGGGTACAACTGGACAGTCAAATGATGGCAGGGTTAGAGATCTCAATGTGGTCTAAAAATCAGTACAATTGCAGTACAGAGGGAAGAAGCTTGAGAGACTGTGTTTGGAGAATGGGATATTCAAAATACAGATTATGGAAGGGTTCAGTAAATGGTAATGACAAGAATAACGTTGAGGGTAAGTAGAGGTTGGGTGGGCAAAGCAGGTGGAGATGAGATCGAGAAATTGAGAAGTAAAGGTCCTGGAGTTATCATCTGTAGCAAAATCATCAAGTTGTGTAGGGGCAGTAAGAGGGAGAGAAAGGGAAATGAAGAGGAGTAACCCAAAGACCTTTAAATGACTCCAATAAGGAGGAGCAATAGATGCTGTAGTATGGGGCATAAGTTTCAAAGAAGTTGTGTGTGTATGTGTATGTGTGTGTTTATACAGGAAAAATGAAAGTCTGAAAATGGCAGTGAGGAGTAAGGACATTTTCTGCTCTCAGGCTTAGTGGTATGAGTGGGGTGAGATAAATCTATGACTTGAGAGGACTATGGGGGTGAGAGAAGGGGTCCTCAGGAAGAGCATACCTTCACCAGAATAAGGAGAAGGAAACATTCAGTGCTTAAGAGTTGAGAGAATTTGCTGATGGTATACTGTAAGTTTCAGAGGGAACAGTAAGAGAGTTTGAAGGAATAGGAAATTGGGTTTGATTAGGGGATATTTTGAACTTTATGGGGATGAGAGGCCACGTGGAGAAGAGAGACCTGAGATTGTGGACATCTTATGACAATCTAGGGAAACAGGAATGTAGGGCCATATGGAGGTGGCACTGATGATCTTCTGATAGGAGACAGACAATCCATTGTAAGTGTCACCTCTTTTTTGAAAGTGGGTTGTTGTCAGATGGTAGCAGTAAGGCAGGGAATATTGGGGAAGGGGTGCTTTGTGGTGTTCCTGATAGTGGAGCCATGGTGTGGTAGGATAGGGATGTGGGACACAGGCATAAGCACGTGACACAAGTTCAATTGATCACAGACTCAAGATCCATCAGAGATCGTCTTTAACACTGGGAACCAATAGTCCAGGTATTAGTTATCACTTTCCACATTCCTTATAGACCCACAATCTCTTATCCCTTATTTTGAAATCCTCAATTTCTGAAAACCAAAAGGTTTTACATTATGCATTTAGTAGCAAAGGCTGACCTAACCTAAGAAGAGGATCCATATAAACATCATTTATCCTAGAAGTGTGAATATTCATACGTTCTATCATAGAACAGCTAATGAGTTTGATTATGGAATGTGGCTTCACACCCCACTGGGGGTGATATATAATACATGGTATGTACTCTATACATTGTGTTTCTAAAATCAGGGAAGTTCTAAAACTCATCTGACTCTAAAGGTCTTGGCTAAGGGTTTTTGGATTTATATACCCAGCCAAGTGTGTAAAAGCCTTTCCTTAGCCACCCTAAGGAGGGGAAGCTTTATGGGTCTTGGACCCACCTGGTTGCCATGGGGACTCCTAGGACCCGAGAGACCTATGGACTTGAGCTGCTTATTCTCCATTCTCCTACTTCTTGTCTCCCTTCCATATACAGGTCATAACAGGGTGGGAAAAGAAGTAAAAATAAACACTTTAAAAGAAGATATAAACCTGTCTTTCGTCTCTATTGCTAACTAGCTTTGGCATAAAATCATCTGCTCTGAGAGAAAGCTAAAGAATTTCACTCTGAGTGTTGTAGAGACTCCAGGACTCCTGATGGCCACAGTTCCTGACATTAGAGAAAGCTGTCTTTAGAAAGTGAAAGTGAAGCCAACATTTGGAGACATCACGGTGAGAGGTGGAACTAGAAAGCAGGTCCAGACTATGCTCCAGTCCTCGCATCCATTATTTCTGGAGCTGGTTCCACCTTCACATGGTTTCATTATGTGAGCCCATAAATCCCCATCTCCTGCCTAAGCTGGTTTGAGTGTCCTGTTCATAATGAAGCAGCAGGGATGTCCTCCCAGGCAGACAGTATATAAAGGGATCCCTGGACCTGGGGATGTTGGACATCTTAAAAGATAGGTAACTCTTTTTACCATGGAGAAGTCTCAGCCAACAGCAAAATCTCCACATCTGGGAAAGGCTTCTTCTGTGGGGAGAACAGGGGTAGCTGAGTCCTAGAGGAACATGGTCTGAAATAAATTCCAAGTCAAGGGCTCAGGATCATGACGCAAACACAGACATCTGAGTGCTTTCCTCAGCCACGCAGAGTCTAAAGTGCTGGACCCAGAAGCCCAGGCAGAACCCTGGGATGAGCATCACATCCAGTAGACTCTGGTGCATGTAAATAAGGAGATAGTCTAAGAGGCAGAATCTGGGTTGAAGCCCAGACTCAAACAGCTTGTCCTATGTAGTAGTTGTCATTTGAAAGATGCTAGGAAGAGAGGGTGGATATAGTATCATTCATAGATAGAAAAGATGGATAAGCAGATGAGAGAGAAGAGGTTCAAAGGGGAGTGAAAAAGGTAGAGTCTGGAAAAATTTCTGAGGTGCAGAGGAGAAAGGTGTTGCTGTATTTTTATAGATTACCTGTGACTTAGATTGTGGGTATAGAGAAAGCTGCTAAAGGTAGACATTCACTGGAGACAACAGAAGCACAATCATCAGAACTGGGACACAGGATCAGGGCTGGATAGGACTCAGGATGAACCAGACTGTTGATGTGATAACTGTTGTATTCATGGCCCCAGTAAGCCATGTCTGTCAGTATTTACACTTGTATATTCCCTCCCATATTGACTCTCGGCTCAGCCAGATAACTTGCTTTGGCCAATGAGATATTGGGCAATGTGATAAACTAGAGGTCTGTTAAACACTTGCACACTGGAACTATGCTCTTTGAACTCTGAGATCACCATGCTGTGAGGAAGCTCAAGTTAACCATATGAGCTCTCAACATGGAGGACAACCAAGAAACTCAGCCAAGAACCAAACTCTGGGTCCCGGATATATAGCCCTGATTGAACAGTCTTATCCAATTGTCCAAAGAAACAGTTATCATGGAATAGAAATGAATCTTCTCCACTGGGTCCAACCAAATTCCTGACTCATAGCATTGTGAGAAAATAAAATAATAGTTTCTTTTTTAAAAAATGTGTTTATTATTTACTTTTGAGAGAGAGACAGAGCATGAGCAGGGGAGGGGCAGAGAGAGAGGGAGACACAGAATTGGAAGCAGCTCCAGACTCTGAGCTGTCATCACAGAGCCTGATGTGCGGCTCAAACCCTCGAACCTGGAGATTATGACCTGAGCCGAAGTCGGACACCTAACCGACTGAACCACCCAGGCACCCCAATAACAGTTTCTTTAAGCCGTTTGTTATGCAACAATGGTTAACTGCCTGTTATCCTGTTAAGCCGGGGCAGTTTGTTATGCAACAATGGATAACTGAAACACGTGGCCTCCTACTTACAAGGTTCCCATCTCAGTCAGAATTGGCCCTTGAGCCATTGGCCTATGAAGCATGAAGGTGATCCTGCAGGGAGGCATCTAGGGTTTCTTGATCCCAACAAAGGGCTGCAAGGTAGAGACCTTTTCCTTTCAGCGCTGTTACTGTCCAGATGTCTTGACCAGCTATAACCATCTAGCTACTAGTCTATTGATGACGGCAGCACAAGAGGAATGTGTGAGTAAGAAGTTGCAGAGATACAGAGCTGAACTCTGATACAATGCTCCCGGTCCCCTCCCTGCCTCTGGTCTTCATATTATGTGATCTAATAACTTGTGGTATAAGCTTCTTAGTAAGTTCAGTTACTTGGCAGCAGCAAGTGTCCTAATGACATAGCCTTGTGTTTTGTTGTTTTTGATTTATAGAAGTAAAATTCACACAATGATGTGGGTTTTTATCGCAACCTAGAAATTCTGTAAGTAAAAATGTTTGCAAACCACTTCACGTCTTCAATGGGGAGGCTCTATCCTCATGTCCACAACTTATCCCAGCCTGGTACCCTCAGTAACAATTTCTGAAATGCCTGCCATTAGGATGCAGCAAGGAGCCAGGCTGGTAATTTCAGAGCATCTCAGCCATGCAGAATTATATGAGTTATGTGTGCTCGTCTTGAACAAAGACAGATCTTTGATTCCAACTGTTAGCTTGTGACCAAGTTGGCAATACCCATTTATCCTTGTTCCCATGTGCCTTTGAGGAGACACCAGACAGAGATACTTCTCTTGTCCCTTCTAGCTCAATGCTAATGCATCTGCTAACTTTTCCCTCTCGTATCCAAAACTTAAAAAGATAATAAAAGACACACAGATCAATATGTTGAATATGTTGAATACCTATATCTTCTAAATATCATATTCTGTTTTTTCTTGACATAACAAACATGCAAATTAGCCCTGTGCAAAAACAGAAGCACAGCCTTATAGCACCATTTCTGACATGTTCTGTGACATAGAAGATTCCTTAATACATTCCTTAATTTTTCCAACATATTCTCTACTTGAATAGCAAACAACTCTAGGTGGTGTTATAGAGGTTGGTTTTTATCCTTAATTATCTTAGTGGTATCTACAATAAGCCACTGTACTGAGGTCACTAAGTTCTAAGTAGATCAGAGGGAGAGGGTGACCATCCCTGCCACTGGCAGACAGCTCAGAGCTTGTTCTTATTGCTCACTCTGTGGTGTCTTCCCAAAGGGAGAACACCAGGGCTGTGTTATTTGGAGAGAGCTGAGCCCTATGAATGCAGAGGAACAGAAATGATCAATGGAACATCCTCATCACTCATCACTGGGAAAACCCAGGGAGGGAAAATGCGCCCTATTTTCTCTCACTGCCCTTAAAGGAACACAACCCTACTGCTTCATCTCTCTTCTTAGCCCGTGCTGAAGCAAAGAGTCTGGGGACATGCGCAGTTTGAAACAACCTCATTAAGTCAGGATGGCAAATGTAATGCATTTACCCTCCTTCCTCCTTGGAGATATTGGATAAATGTTGCAAGTGGGCTTCCTGGGTAAAGACTGTAACACAGCCTTAGCTGGATTTAGAAAAATGGGTCAAAGTCTTTCTTGGGGGAGAAACACAGACTCTATTTCCACTTGGTGTGATAGACATGCTAGAGATGCCTGGGTCTGCACTAAATTGTACCTCTAGGCAGACATCTAGACCAGAGCTATTTCCTCTGACCAGTACTGTTGCTCTAGGTAGGAACGCTGTAGATGGCAGCAACTCAAGTGTTAAGTGGGTTTCCTGTTTAATTTTCATCATTTGGTTGGTACTTGCTTTTATCCTATTTCCATCCCTTTCCTTTCAATCTAAGGCCAGCTGTCTGCAGGTTGCAGTGCTCCTTCCACAGCCAACCAGGGGACAGCTGGTTGTTATATCCCCATGTGCTTCCAGAGGGCAAGAGGAATAAGAAATACTAGCAACTCCTTATGTTCAGGGAAGGAAAATGGTGCAAGGCATTCTCGTTCAGTTCAAGTAGTTATATACTGAGCACACCCTACTCACTCAGGGGACCTAGAAATGAATAAAGCATAGCCTCTGCCTCAAAGACTTCACCATCCAGAGTAAGGGTTGGCAACTACATCTGTGGGTTGATGACTGCTGCCTGTTTTGGTAAATAATAGCTGTGTTCTACTAGAACACAACCACACCCATTCGCTTACACATGACCTATGGTTGCTTTTGCTCTACAATGACAGAGTTGAGTAGTTATGACAAAGACTGTATGGCCCACAAGACCTACAATATTTAATATCTAGCTCTTACAGAAATGGTTTGCCCACCTCTGTATAACTCAGTGGTTTTTGGTGTATTTGCAGAATTATACAACCATTACATTGCCAAATTTCAGAATATTGTAATCACTCCAGGAGACACCTCCATTAGCAGTCAGCTCCCAGGCCCCAGCAACCACTAATCTACTATATACTTCTATATACCCATTTCTGAAATTTCATATAAATGGAATAATGCAATATGTGGCCTTTTGTGACTGGTTTCTTTTACTTAGCATATTGTTTTCAAGGTTCATCCATATTGTAGCATGTATCAGACTTCATTTCTTTTTATTGCCAAATAATATTCCATTGTGTAGATATAGCACATTTTGTTTATTTATTAGGTGTCGAATATTTGTGTTGTTTCCACTTTGGGGCTATTATGGGTAATGCTGCTATGAGCATTTGTGTACAGGTTTTGTGTGGACATAAGTTTTTAATTTTCTTGGGTATATACTTAGGTGTGGAATTTCCAGGTCATACAATAACTATACACTTAACATTTTGAGGAACTGGTGAACTGTTTTAGAAAGCTTGTCCACCTTCTTAATAACATTTATTATTGCATGTTTTTCTAAATTCTAGTCATCCCAGTGGGTGTAAAGTGGTATTTCATTATGGCTTTGATTTGAATTTCCCTCATGATAAATGATACTGATTTTTTCATGTGTTTATTTTCAATTTGTACATTTTCTCTGGAGATATGTCTCTTAAATCCTTTGCTCATTTTTAAATTGGGTTATTTGACTTTTTATTGTTGACTTGTAAGAATTCCTTGCATATTATAGATTGTAGTCTCTTATCAGATTGGCAAATATGTTCTCCCATTCTGTGGGTTGTCTTTTCACTTCTTGATGGCATTCCTGGAAGTAGAAAAAGCTTTTAATTTTGATGATGTCCTATTTATCTGTTTTTTCTTTTGTCACTTGTACTTTTGGTGCCATATCAAAGAACCAAAGTAATCCAAAGATTTACTCCCATTTTTTTTTTTCTCAGAGTGTTAAAGTTTTAACTTTTGCATTGAGGTCCATCATCAATTTTGAGTTAATTTTTGTACATAGTGTGAGGTTGGGATCCACCTTCATTCTTTTGCATGTGACACTATTTGTTGAAAAGACTACTATTTCCCCATTGAATTGTCTTTACCCCCTCATTGAAAAATCAGTCAGCTGTAAATGTTAGGCTTCATTAATTGATTCTGAGTTCTATTCTGTTGATCTATTTGCCTATTCGTATACCAGTACCACACTGTCTTGATTACTGTAGTTTTGTAGGAGGTTTTGTCACTGGGAAATGTGAGTCCTTCAACTTTGTTCTTCCTTTTTCTCTTCTTTAAAAAAATTTTTTTTACATGGATTTATTTTTGAGAGACAGAGCATGAGCAGAGGAGGGGCAGAGAGAGAAGGAGACACAGAATCTGAAGCAGGCTCCAGGCTCTGAGCAATCACTCAGCACAGAGCCCAATGTGGGGCTTGATCAAACCCACAAACCGTGAGGTCATGACCTGAGCTGAAGTTGGACACTTAACCAACTGAGCCACCCGGGCACCCCTGTTCTTTCTTTTTCAGCACTGTTTTGGCTATTTTAGGTTCCTTATATTTCCATATGAATTTTAGGTTGACCTTGTTAATTTCCGCAAAAATTGGGATTTTGATGGAGATTGCATTAATCCAGGATCAGTTTCAATTATTTTGCTTCCAGAATGTGTGAGCATGGATCCTTTGGGTAACTTGCATCAGTGATTCCCAACCGTTTAAAACATCAAGATCCCTTTATAACACAAAACATTATTGTTGACTCCTCAAAGGATAAAAATTGTACTTTTCAATAATAGTAACCTTTTGTTATCTTAGTACACAAAGACAAAATCTATTATGAATTAAAAAATGCTTTTTATGAGAATGTGTGCTTTATCAATTCATAATGGTATCTATATATAATTGAGAAATCATAAAGGATAATGTGGAGAAATATTAAATGCTCTGTCTTCAGAAAACATGTGGTTTATTTGGGGCTGTTGTACCAGTTGCAAAATCATTGCTGGCTCCTACTTTGAGAACCTTTGGTCAGCATTAAAGTCCTTTTTTTTTTTTTAAGTTTATTATTTTGAGAGAGAGAGAGAGCGAGCGAGTGTGCATGAGCAGGAGAGGGGCAGAGAGAGAGGGAGAGAGAGAATCCCAAGCAGGTCCTGCACTGTCAGTGCAGAGCCCAACATGGGGCTTGAACTCAGGAGCTGTGAGATCATGACCTGAGCCGAAATCAAGAGTCAGACGCTTAAAGTACTGAGCCACCCAGGTGCCCCATGAAAGTCCTTCTGTGGTAGCAGTTCCATCTTTCTTTACAGAATTCCTCAGGCACAGGAGGAGGCTTGGCCAGAACTGGCCCCTAAGAACTAAATAACAATGTGAATTATCCCATGATTAACCCAATACTTGTGATGAGTTGATTTTTTTTTTTTTTTTATGGGAGAAGGAATTTCTATACTGAGCTGCTCCCCTGCTGTCTTGGGTGGACCATGCTGATTGCCTCACCTGGATTTTGAATACTTGCTCTCAAGATACCCTAACAATTGAGCTAATTGACAATAATTCTCAGATGAACAAATCAGCCACAAAAATACCTTAAAATTTTTTCTGATACCTCCAGCTACCATTCTTTGTAAAAGCAGAAAGCAAGCAAACAGAAATCACATGAGAACATTCTAATCTTCCTGCTGCTACCACCTTTCTTAATATTTGGAACAAAGTGCAGAAAATGAATGTCTATCAATTAAGTACATTGATTGCTTATACTAGTCCAAAAAATTGCTCAGCTCCTTACTATTTTTTACTTGCCAAGGTTCATTTTGCCATATTTTAATGGAAAGATCACTGATTTTAGCATGAGACTATCTGAGTTCACATCTTGAATCCCAGTCTTGCTGGTCTCAGTTTCTTTATCAGTGATACAATTATTAATAGCTAACTTTTGGATGTGAGAATTGGGAGAAGCTTAAAGGCAGTAAGGTAGTTTAGTAACTTAAATGCTGCTTTAAAAATTTTTAGTATAGTATTTCCTTAGTAATAATAATGTGCCTGCCACCTCGTGAGATTCCAAGATTCTTCTAGAGGGCCATCTATTTCCAGAGGGGCATGGGTCTATGTGGACAAGTGGAGGCCGTGCACCTTTTCAGGAGTGTGCCCACATCATGAAAATCTCAGGAGACACCAGGAGTGTCTGCTTGCAGCAGTGGTTAAAGGCAGTGGACCAGAGACCCATGTATAGTGAGACCAAGGGAGCCAGCAGAGAGAGGACAGAAAGTGTCATCTGTCAGAGAGACGAGCAGAGCAGTTTTTGTTCTTCCAGTCTCCCATCTGTGTAACTTACATCACTTTTACCCTTATGTGCCCTTTGGCTCCCTGAGCTTGCTCTTTTCTTTTTGCAGAGTGTCAACCAACACTTCCGAGGTCTCCAACATGGTGCAAACTATTTGCCTTTGTGGAAAATGATCTGTTTTTAAAAAGAATCAGAGAAAGAAAGAAAAAGAAAGAAAGAAAGAAAGAAAGAAAGAAAGAAAGAAAGAAAGAAAGAAAGAAAGAAAGAAAGAAAGAAAGAAAGAAAGAAAGAGGAAGGAAGGAAGGAAGGAAGGAAGGAAGGAAGGAAGGAAGGAAGGAAGGAAAGAAGGAAGGAAGAGCCCCTCTGATTTCCCTTCTCCCCTCTCTTTCCTGACTTGCTGTGCAAATAAGATTCCATTCTGTGTTCAGTGCCTCAGGTAAGGGCTTTGAAGGGCAGGAGGTAGCCTGCCAGGCACTGGCTTTATGTTTCTGAAGCCTGACCCATGAGGGAGAAGGGGTGAAATGCCCTGGATAGGGCAGGGGCATAATGGGAAAGTGTGAAGATAGAGGAAGTGAAAGTGCCTCTGAGGGAAAATGTCCAAGGTCAACACAGAATCGGGTCTTCTGTTTTCCTATCCAGTGCATAGTAAAGTGTCCTCTGGGCTAAGGGTTGGGCTGAGAGGGAAGAGGAGAGAGAAAGAGGGGTGGCAATGAGAGCAGAGAAGCTAGCAGGTCTGAGAGTCTGAGAGGACCATTGTGCACCCTACTTCAAAGGCAAGGGCCTGGGAGCCTGTGCAGCTGCAGAGAATTTGGAGGCACTGGAGAGCAGAGGGTTCTGCAAACTTTCTCTGTGACCATAGTCCTGGGAGGCCACAAGAACCTAGATGAGTGGTGTCTAAGCAAGATATCTCACAAGATGGACCAGAGAGAGAATTCTGTGTCCCATTCTGGCTCAGAAACTTCACAGTGGGTCATAAGTGGAACGGAGAAGAGTGGCCCCTAAAGGCACACATCTCAGGTTGTGCCCAGGTGACTGAGGAGCAAATGGGGTGAGACATAATTCCTCCAACACCTGTGACTTAAGGACCAGGAGATGCCCTCCCCCCACTCTCTTCCCCCATGGTCTTGCCACTAAATAATCTCTTTTGAAATGAAAAACTACAAATGGGACTACAAATTTGTGCCCAGGACAAATGGGAAGTGGATTCCCATGGACTGAGAGTACATTTTTGCCATCCAGGCAAGATGAGGACTCAAATAAAAATTAGGCTGAGATATAGAAGATTTAATTCTTGCACACTTGAGTTGGCAGAATAAAATTCATACCTACCACACCATTGTTTATTCCTTGTGTCCTATTCTGCTTTGTATGAGTCCTTTGGACTGGATTAATTGTGGTGTAGCAAGTATTGTTGAGCTGACCATTTGCCTGGCTCCCTATTAGGTGTGAGGCATATCACATGACTGGCTAGAGGGTAGGAACCCTCTAAGAAGGCCCCAGTGATCCCAACCTCCTGGTATTTATGACCATGTCCTCTCCATTTGGATAGGACTTTTAGCAAAAAAAAAAAAAAAAAAAAAAAAAAAAAAAAAAAAAAAAAAGGCAGAAGTGATGGTGTGCCACTTCCAACATTAGAACCCAATATTAGGTGACTTTCATCTTGTTCACTCTGTCTCATTCTCTTTTGGCTTGTTCTGAGGAAAGCCAGCTGCCATGTTGCGAGGTGCCCCATAAATAGGTCAACGTGGAAAGGAACTCATGTCCCTGGCCAACAGCCATGTAGGGGAGCTTGGCTTCTTCCCATGTTAGAGCTTGAGATGATTCAGTGCTTGTTGACAACTTGATTGCAGCCTTAGGAGAGACACCCAGCTCAGCAACCTTGATTCCTAACCCTCAGAAACTACAGATTACAAATGTCTTCTGTTTTAAAGTGGTAAGCTCTGGAATTATTAGTTACATAGCAATAAATAAGTAGTACATGCTCCTTGCCCTCCAGTAACTCTTTCTCTATGATGAAATTTCTTTGGAAAGAGCATCCCTGAGAATGAAGATGGAAGAGCTGGGCATAATGACATGGGTTCTGTTAGTTAGGCTTCAGGAGGTGGAAAAGGAAGGAGGGGAGACTCAGAACGTTGAATAGGCAATAATGGCTTTTGAGGTCTGTGATGCGTTTCCTCTAGCCAACACAATCTCTTTACAGAAGTTCATTTTCTTGAAATGACAATATTTGCATTTTCACTTGATGGCTTGGCAGGAGTTGGAGAAGTAGCACTGCATGGTAGAGAGGAGAAAGCCAGGCTGTTCTACTATTGAATTTAGCTCAAACTACCAACTTTTTTTTTTTTTTTGGCTCCCATTCTATACTCAGGTGCATCTCATATATTCATATACTTGTCTGCCCTGTTATCTGTTCTATAGTCCACTGAATAGCCCTTTATTGAGGACATCTTTGCCAGGAGGGACTGTACCTGTGAGAGACATCTTTAGTCCTTATCCCTTCTGTGACGTGGGGAGCTCTGAGTGAGTGGCTCTCATCTGGCATCACTACATTTATAACAAATTTAGGTGCTACTTTATTGAAAACAGAAAGGGGTGGTGATGATAGTGGTAGCTATAAAGGAGAAATTGGACAAATCTCCATTGGAAAATTATCATTCCTCCTTAAGAGCCTGAACCTAGCCCATGCATTGGGAGTGATGCAATCTTTTTGACTCTGCTACTTTTAGCTAAGGATACTTAAGCCACTATAAGGGTATGCTCCCTACTCACCCAAAATATTGTGTTCTAACAAAAGCAATCCTGGGTATTTAGATAATTTTTCCCTTGGGTATGATTGTATTTGAGTATTATTTATTCCTGGTTCTTCATTGTAGGGGGAGTTGAGAAGAAAGAACGCATGCGACTGAAGGAGAGCACTGGAATCAATTATAAACCAATTAGCTTGGAATTGTTTCATTCTTTTTTTCTTCCTCCTCTTTGTATTGGCAAATCCCCATGCACACTGCATTTGGGTGCAGTCAAGCTGCTACAACCTTCTGATAATTGCCTCAAATATGGAAAGTCATGGGGAGCACCAGTAGTTGGGAACCATTTCTGCATAAGTACCCCTGAGATATGTGGAATTTTGCAAATCTTATCAGAATACCTTACGTTTCATCTTGTCAGTCCAACTAGCTTACTGTCTGCTATGTGTGATGTTTTAGAGACAGCCCATTCCTGGACACAGCGTGTATTTTGTCTGTGGAGCGTCCACACCTTTGTCTTCTGTTAACAGCACTCTGATTTTCTGTAGGGAAAATCCCACCGTCAGTACAGATGATTAGGGTGGGACGGACCCCACCATTGGCTCTAGAAGTGGGTAAGGGACCCAAGAAGGGACCTTTCACCTGGTCCCAGCAACTGGTTTAGGATGGACATGGGACGCAATGCAGATCAAACATAGCCACTGAGACTTAACTCCAGGACTTCTATTAGAAGGGCTGGAACAAGTCATGTTCCGGTTTGGGATTGTTGTTACAGGCAGCCCTCCTATGATATTAAGGAGAATGCTTATCAGTGAGTGGGGACAACGTAGAAGAAAGGAGATGAAAGAAAAAGAGAGAAATAGGAGTTTTAAGTCAATTCATTTTTCTTCATCCTTTGTTGTTTCAACAAATTTGAGCTGGATTTCTAGAATTTGCAGCTCAAAGAGTCTTGGTTATATGTTGGGGAGCAACCTTCCATGGGCCCTGCACCTTCTTGTTAGATATGCAAGGCACTGAGTGATCTTTTCTTGAGATATTTCTCAGCACTGTGTTTGCAACAAGCAACTTGAAAAATGGGATAATCTCTTAGACAAAAAGCAGGTTGCTTCCACTTGCTGTGAAGGTGGTGGATCGTCCAGTGTTCCTTTCTTGCCGCACTGCCCACCGTGTGTGCAGGCATTCATCAAGGTCCGCCTGTGTCACCCTCTGGTACTTGAGGGGCATGAGGAATGGATACAAATCAACAGAATGTTCATGCTTTATTGGTTGTGACTGCCAAAGGCTTTTGTCTCTGACCCATGAGTCTTGTGTCTTCTGCCAATATCCATGAAAAAGCAACAGGGTAGCTTATTAGCTTGAAATGTAAGGTGAAATCCTAGACCCTTAACATTTTTTGGCATTGTATAGCTCCTTCGGGCTTCTGTTGGCCAGTGAGTGTTGCATGACAGTTTGGCCAGGAGCACATGCTTGACAGGAAGACAGGCTGAGTTGGGTTCTGCCCCTGCCACTGACTATCTATGTGTCTGTTAGCAAGTTACTCAACCTGTCAGGCCTTCTGTTTTGTCCTCAGTGGAATGGGAATATTGCTGCCAATTACCCAACTTTTCATGAAGACTGAATAAGAAAATGTTTGTAATGCCCTTGACACAGAACCTGGCATAGAGTGAGCTTGGTTACATGTTAGCTGTTATTAAATACTTGGTAGTGGTACTTGGCACATTTTAAAAATATTTCAAAATACGTTATTACAAAAAATGGTATGTATGTTGAAAACAATACATATCAGAAATACATATTAGAAAAATAAGAGAAGTCTTAAAAAATTATAATTCCACCACTCAAATCCCATTATCATCACTGTGGTCAATATCTATCTAGAACTTGTGTGTGTGTGCATGTATGTCTGTGTGTGTTTGTGTCTAGTTTGAGGAAGGATCATGATGTACACATTATTTTGTTGTCTGATTTCCCTTAATATGTCATGACCTTCTTTCTAGTTTATATTTCTGTAGCTTTCCATTAAAATTATGAAAGTTACACATGCAAAAGGATGTAAGTAGCATAGAAATTATTAAGAAGAGGAACAAAATGAACATCCAGAAACCCACCATGCAAATTAGGCAAAAGAATATCACTGACACTGGGGTGCCTGGGTGGCTCAGTCGGTTAAGGGTCTGACTTCGGCTCAGGTCATGATCTTGTGGTTTGTGAGCTTGAGCCCTGCATCAGGTTGTCTGCTGTCAGCATAGAGCCTGCTTCTGATCTTCTGTAACCCCCCTTTTCTCTGCCTCTCCCCCGCTCATGCTTTCAATCTCTCTCTCTCTCTCTCTCTCTCTCTCTCTCTCTCTCTCTCTCTCTCAAAAACAAATAAAACATTTAAAAAAGAGAGAGAGAGAGAATACCATCAACAGTGTTGATGCTCCTGGACAGATCATCCTGCCTGCTCCTCTTGCCGCCAGAATACCATGATCCCGAATTTTGCATTTTTTGTTCTCTTACGATTTATATAGTTTTACCATACATGTTTACATTAGTAAACATTACATCATTTGGTTTGCTCCTTTTAGTACTTAATAGACACAGTATTATGCAGCATGTATTTTATGTGGCTTGCTTTTATGCTTGTCATACATCCCTGTGATCTGTGTTGATTCATGCAGTTGTTCATTCATTTTTCAGGGATGTCTGGTATTCCCATGTAGATAGATGCCATGATTTAGTCAATGGCATCTGGCCAAATCACCAAGGATATATATTTGGTGAAGGCCATCCTGCACCTCCCTTGGCAGGTGCTTCAGACTCAGGGTGGGAGATAGGAACCTCACTCTACGCCATTTGCTCCCAGGCCTGTTAGAGGTCTCCCAGCCCCAACTGGGCTGACCCAGATCATGCAATGCAAATCCCACAGGCATCATGGAGGAGATCCTCACAAGCACAGAGGGGGAAGAGGAGGATCAAGGGTCTGGGGCTATGGACAGAAGATAGCCTCGATGCCACAGGTACATTGCAAAGGAATGTAGGAAAATGCAGAAGAGGCAAAAACATTTTTTTATAAGAACATATCACCAGAGATACACAGCATTGAATAAGTTGAGATTACTCTGCTTAAAGAAAAGCACAGAAAAGCTCATACAATTGAACACAACCTATACAGGTAGAGTGTGTGGAGAAAGTGACACTCTATTACATTACTAGTGGGATTACAAATTAGCAAAACCTTCACAGAGGGTAATTTGGCCAAATCTACAAAAATTAAAAATGCACCTACACTTTGATCTAAATATTCCATTTCTAGGAGTTTATCTCACAGATGTACAAGATTACATATGTACATAGTAACTTATTGCAGCATTATTTATAATAAAATATTGAAGCAAATTTATAATTTATGATAATAAAATATTTAAACAATGTATTTAAACATTATATGTACATAGTTACTTATTGCAGCATTATTTATGATAATAAAATATTGAAACAATCTTTAGGGGATTGGATAAATAAATTATGGTATATCTACCCCATGGAAAATAATACAGCTGTTACAGAGAATGAGGCGATTTTTAAGGCACTAGCATGGTATAATCTCTAAGTTTTATTAAATAAGTGCAGGGGTTTCAAAGTGCGGGGGTTTCAAAAAGAAAATACACATGTACGTATTTGCTATCTATGCATAGAATATCCCCTGTGACAGTGGTTGTCTCGGGGATCTGGATATAGAAGACAGAGATGGGAGAAAGATATATTAGTATTACCTTTTCATGTCTTTAAAATTTTGTACCATATGGAGGTATCAGTGAGCCACAGTTTAAGTCTAAACTTAAACTAAAAAGAGCTGGGAGACTGGAGCCAAAGAGAGGAAGGTAGAGGAGAGAAGATGCTTGCTGGTGCGGGTGAAGCCCTTCCCGAGGGGGGGAGGGATTGGTTCTGAAGCAGCGGGACTACCACAAGATTCACCAGAGAAGAGAACTTCTGAGAAGTGGTGCAGATAGTTGGCATAGTATATGGTTTTCTGCAAGGACGCCCTTTGCCCAAGCACATCTTTACCCAATACCACTTTTTTTTTTTTGATTTTTGCTCTTTTCAAGCAAAGTTTGGAACAGCAATAACACTAATAATAAAATGATGACAATAATAGCAACACCAATATTTAAAAATGGCCTTTGCTTTAGCAGTTACAGTGTGACAAACATTAACCAAGCACTTGACATGCATGATCCCATTCAATTCCTTTATCAGCTGTGTGAAGTTGGAGGTATTATTATTCCCATTTTATAGATGAGGATACTGAGGCACAAAAATATTTAAGTAACGTGTTCAAGATTAAATATCTAGTAAGTGATAGCACTGAAATTTGAACTCAGTTTTGCTTTCAAAGACTGTCCTTTAAACTGCTCTGATACATTCTTTTCCTTATGAATAAGGAATACGTTAGAGAGTGTAGTAGCTTGAGTGCGTGCGTGCCCACACACACTTTGCATCTAACGTCACATGTTAACTGTGTGCAAATATTTATGGGACAATTGTCCCAGATGGAGCTGGGATAAGAAAGTGGCAGAGAAGTTGTAATCTTGTTCACACAGGAAAAATCTAGAGATATTAGGACAATAGGCAGGGTGATCATTTGGGGGATATTAGGAAGAAAGATGCCTGCAACCCGACAGCCAAGCAGGTGTTGTTGCCATTGCTATTAGGCTGCTGGGAATTTCCAGAATGTGAAACTGAGGAGGAAATCAAATAAATAATTTGCTGACTTCACTAACTTGTAGAAGTATTCTCAAAACTCCAAGGAAATTACTCACTATTCAGAGGCCCTCAGACTCTGTGGTATTTCAGAGATAATGTGTTAACCCAACGCGCTTACAAATCGCCCTGCCGCCTAGATGAGCCAAGCTGCTTCAGCTCATGTGGGGGACTAAGGAGCCAGTATTTTCCCTGGAAGACTCGTTCTTTCTTCTTCCTCCCCCCATCCCTGCCCCATATTATTCCAACAAGACTGATTCCAATGAGTTTATGAGAACAATTCAAGACTTATTTTCTCAGCCTTTCTTCCAGAGGGAGCTGATGTAATGACCGTGCCTTTGTTACCACTGAGGGAGAAAGTACATCTCTTTATTGTTGCCCATATTAAACTTTGATTTGTTTGGACAGTGAGTTTCTAGTCAGTTACTTGTATTCCAACCAGCACAAACACTTTTCTACTCTGGCTTGAAAAGCAAGAATACTCTAGACTCGAGTAGTCAAATACTGTAGCTACCAGCCTATGTGGCTATTGAGCACCTATAATGTGGCTAGTCTGAGTGGAGATGCTCTGAAAGTGTAAAACACACATTGTGGTTTGAAGACTTAGTATGAAAAAGAGAATGCAGTCTATTTCAAAATTTTATGTTATTTGTTGAAATGATAATATAGGCAGTCCTTGCTCTGCATGACTGAGCAGAACCATAAAAGGGACTGCACAAACTGAAACCATACAAACGATCATTAACTAATCAATGGGGGGAAATTATGATTATTATGTGACTTTTAAAAAATTTTGTCAAAATATGAAAATTCTTTTTCTTAAATGTTTATTTATTTTTGAAACAGAGAGAGCGCGTTAAGTGGGGAGGTGCAGGGAGAGAGGGAGACAGAGAATCCCAAGTGATGTGGGGCTCAAACTCACAAGTCATGAGATCATGACCTGAGCCAAACCAAGAGTCAGATGCATAATCAACTGATCCACCCAGGCACCCCAAAATATGAAAAATTCTTACTGTCCATTATCAACCTTTGCAGTGAAAATCATAGAATTAGTTTATTTGGTACACAGTAATTTACAAATATTAGAAGTATGAGAATTAAAGTGGTTTTTTTTTCTTTGTAATAAACTTACCAAAGTTTGAACTTTGGTTTGAACAATGCTTGCTGCTTTCCTATTACATAACTTCTAGTCTAGAGCAAGTAAGTGTCTTTCCTGAGCCTTAGTGAATTGTCATAGTCCTTTCTGAGATCAGGTCCCAACATTTTATCCTTTGCATTCCCAATGTTGTGAGAAATCTCTGAAAATTTCTTTCAATGTGGGGTTTCTTTTTGCTGGTGTCCTCTCCTCTGGAACATCTGCACCCTTTCATCACAACCCGTTCCTTACTGCGTTGACAAGTTTGCCTTCACTAGGTTCCTCCAGCAGAACCTCGAGAGTGTTTTGGGCAGTGAAGTGTCATCTCGCCCCAGTCATCTGTCTTATCACACCTACTTTCAATTCCGGCAGTACCATTTTTGTTTGTTTCTTCACTGCCCTTTCACCTTTGTTGGTCAATTTTCTCTTTTGATGACTCATTCTTGTAAAACGTTACCTGGCTTTACCACTGAGATACAAGAAGGCAACACAACTACACACTTTGCTGTCTCTTCATGAACTGAATAGCAGATCTGTAGTCACCCATCACCGACAGACTTTGAGAGAAATGAGATGACTGGTCACTGATAAATATGCTAATTGGTTATGTAGTCATCTGTGGACTGAAGTCTAGCAGCAAAATTTGCAGTTTATGCAAGTACTCATAGTTAATATGCCATAGTAACTAAAATTTGGACTGTGTTATTGCAGAACTAATATTACTTAACTAAATAGTAGTAACTGAAATTCATGCCTATTGACAGGCAAAGCAAAATCTGCTCATATTTTGGATATTGGATTAAATAAAGTATATGATTAAAATTAATGGCACCCATTTTTTTTCCCTTTTCAGTCTGTGGCTAATAGAAAGTTTTCAATCCTCTATATGGCTCATATTATATTCTTATTGGACAGTGTTGCTCTGTACAATACATTAACAGAAACTTTTGGAGAAGAAGAAAAAAGAAATATTCAGCTGGGACAGAATCAAACATTGTCACAGTTTTGAAGTGATAAGAGTAGTCATAAACAAATGAATAGATTCAAATCGACACAAAATGAACATGATTGGTGGAAAAACAGCAAAGCGAAAATACAAAAGATAATAGATTGGAAAAACATTCACACCAAATTTGTAAGCCAAGGGCAAATTGATGATATTATAAAATTACTCATCAAATTTATTCCAAAACTATCAAGTTCCCAGGAGATTGTAAAAGAGATGCATCGCAATTTATATGAGAGGAAATTGAAATAGTAAATGAACACTTGGAAAAGTTTATCTTGTCTAGTTAACAGGGACATTAAAGTTACCATCAACTTTAAATTACAACTTAGTATCCACATGATTAACAAAACAATTACAACACCTAACACTGTGGGGTATTTGGTGATTTCATGCATCATAACTCACACTGTAATTAGATACAATACTTTTAGCAAGCAATGTTGTATAAAGAAAAAAAGCCATATAGATATTCCTAAGCCTTGACCTAGTAATACCACTCCTGAGAATTTACTCTAAGGACATAATTCAACAAGAACAAAAAGTTACATATATAGAAAGATGTATATTATATAATTACCTATAAGAGCAAAAACCTGAAAGTATCTTAAATATCTAATATATTAGGATATATATGTCTAATATATATACCTGATATTTTATAAATATATGCATATCAGATGTATATAGATATAGATATCTAATGCAGTGTATATCACTGCACCCAACAATGACAGAATACACAGTGCTTTTCAAATGCACATGGAACTCTGCTAGAATTTACCATATGCTGTGTCATAAAGCAACCTAAAGCATATTTCAAAGGAATGAAATCATGAAGAATATGCTGAGTATACTGGAGTTACTTTTGAAACACACAACAAAAGCTAACTAAGAAAGCACCAACTGTTTTAAAATTAAGCAATAAGTGAAGCTTAAGTGGCTCAGTCACTTAAGCGTCCAGCTCTTGGGTTGTATCAGGTCATGATTTCATGGTTCGGTTCGTGAGTTCAAGCCCCATGTTGAGCTCTGCACTCATAGCTGTGGAGCCTGCTTGGGATTTGTTGTCGCCCTCTCTCTCTGCCCCTCCCTTACTCCCTCCCTACCTCTCTCTCCTTCCTCAAAATAAATAAATAAACCTTTAAAAAATTAAAATTAAGTGACAAAATTATAATGAATCCATGAATCAGAGAAGGGAACAGAATGGAAATTAGAAAATATTTTAAAGTAAATGACAGTGAATATATGGCATATCAAAACATGGAAAACAGCTAAATCATGATCAAGGAAATAACTGCCAGCCCAGAATTCTATATTGATCAAAAAAAATGTCCTTCAGATATAAAGTTGAGATAAACATATAGTCAGATTAACAAAAACTGAAAGAAATTCATGCAATGCCTAGAGGAAGATTTATATATATATATAAATCCATATATAAATATATATATATGTATATATATAAATTTTTAAAAATTTAGTAGGCTCCACACCTCATGTGGCATGTGAACCCATGACTCAGAGATCAAGAGTTCCATGCTAAACTGACTGAGACAGTCAGATGCCCCAGGAAAATTTATATTCTTAAATATGTGTATATTAGAAAGAAAATAAGATTCCCTATGTCATTGATTCAAGTTTCCATCTTTAAAAACAGGAAAAAACAAAATATCACACATACAAAATTAGTCCAAAGAGAGAAGGAAATAATAAAAAATAAAAGCACAAATAAAAAGTAGGAAAAAAATAAAGAAAATCAATAAAATCAAAGGTATGTTCCTGAAAAAGATGAGTCAAATTAATAAAACTCTGACAATACTGATTTAAAAAAAATTAACTAATATAGTAATGAATAAAGAGACATTAGTATAGACCCCTATACATATTTAAAAGAACACATTTTAAATAACTTTATGCCAATTTATATAAATTCCTTGAAAAATATAACTTACTAAAACCAGCACAATAAGAGAGTAATAGGAATAGCATATATCTACCAAAGAAATTAAACGTTTTATTTTAAACCTCTCCACAAAGTATGTGCCTAGCCCAGATGGTTTCTTTGGTGAATTTTAGTAAATATTAAAGGAAATAATAACTCCAATGTTATGTATACTCTTTCAAAAAAGAAGATACCCTTCCCAGTATTTCTATGGGCCCAGCATAACCTTGATAACCAAATTAGTTACAAAAATTACAAGAAAGGAAAAGTACAGACCAATATGTAGCATGAACCTATATGTAAAAATATAGTATATAGTAGCAAATGGAATTCAGTGACATATAAAATAGGTAATGCATCACAACCAGATGAAGTTTATTCTAAGAAAGTTAACAATAGTTTATTAATACAGTGGGGATAAATAAACTTCTCTTAATAGCTACAGAAAAAAAAAAAACTTCTGATAAAACACAATATTGCTTTATGATTAAAAACTCTTACCAGACCAGGAAGATAAATCAATTTAATGGTGATTTAAAACTTTCTTTTTGAGATTACTAGCATCTGCTATAATTACTTTTATTAAAAGAAAAATGGAGATCTTAACCAATGCAACAGGCAATGAAAAAAAAGTTCATAAAGTTTCAAAAAAGACAAAATAAAGTTGTCATTATACAGAGACATGATTGTGTACATAAAAAATATTTTTAAAAATCTAGAGACAAACTACCAGAATTGACAAGTGAATTATCCAGGCTGCTGGAACCACTTCAGTATATGAAATCAATTGTATTTTTACTTACCAGCAATATATATATATATATATATATATATATATATATATATATATAATTAAAATTAAAAAGATATAATTTACATTAGCATAAGCCCCATCAAATCTAGAATGCATTTAATGGTAGATGATCAAAACCTCTACATTTAAAATGTATAAAACTTTGCCAAATGATACATTCAAAGTATGTATCAAAGTATGTATCATCAAAATGATGCTGAAAGGAAAAAAAACCTACAACTGAAGTTACTCTACTTAGCAAGACTATCATTCAGAATTGAAGAAGAGATAAAGAATTTCCCAGACAAACAGAAGTTAAAGAAGTTCATTACCACTAAACCAGCCTTATGAGAAATGTTAAAGAAACTTCTTTGAGTGGAAGAGAAATGGCCATAATCAGACATGAGAAGATTATAAATAAAAAGATGTAAAATTGACAGCATACACATAAAATGTGGAGAAGGGAGTTCAAAAATAAACTTCTTTGGATTTTTTCTTAGAATGGGTTTGAACTTAAATGACCACCAACTTAAAAGAGACTGCTATGTACTTAAGATATTATATATGATCCTCATGGTAACCACAAACCCAAGATCTATAATAGATACACAAGAAATAAATAGAAAGAAAGCCAAACATAACACTACAGGAACTCATCAATCACAAAGAAGGAGAGCAAGAGGAGAAGGGGGTAGAGTAGAACTACAAAAACAACCAGACAACAAATAACAGAATAGCACAAAGTACATACACATCAATATTTACTTTAAATATAAATGACCTAAGGGCTCCAATCAAAAGACATAGGCGGCAGAATGGGTAAAAAATAATGCTCTACATGCTGCCTACAAGAGACTCACCTCAGACCTGAAAACACATACGGAATTAAAGGGAAGGGAGAGAAGAGCATTTACCATGCAAAGGGAGAAAAATAAAAAAGCCAAGGTAGCAATACTTTTATCAGAGAAAATAGACTTCAAGAGGACATAGCAATTACAAATATCTATGTATCCAACATTGGAGCACCTAAATTCATAAAAAGAGTATTAAAAGACATAAAGAGAAAAACTGAGAGTAGCACAATAGTAGTAGGAGATTTTAACACACCATTTATCAATGGATCAATCATTCAGGTAGAAAATCAATAAGGAAACTGCTTTGAATGATGTTAGACAAGATGAACATAACAGATATATGCAGAACATTCCATCCACGAACAACAGAACATTCTTTTCAAGTACACAGTACATTCTCCAGAATAGATTACATACTAGGACACAAAACAAGTCTCAATAATTTGAAAAGACTGAAATCGTATCATGTTATTTTTCTGACCACAATAATATGAATCTAGAAATCAACCACAAGAAAAAAAAATACAAATACCTGGAGGTTAAACAACATGCTATTGAACAACCAATGGGTCAATGAAGAAATCAAAAAAGAAATTAAAAAATACAGAGACAAATGAAAATAAAAAAACAATCATCCAAAATCTATGGGATGCAGCAAAAATAATTTTAAGAGGGAAATAGTATAGTGATATAGGCCTAGCCCAAGAAATAAGAAAAAGCTCAAATAAACAATCTTATCTTACACCTAAAGGAACTAGAAAAAGAAGAACAAACAAAGCCCAAGGTGAGTATAAGGAATGAAATAATAAAGATCAGAGCAGAAATAAATAACAGAGAGACTAAAAAACAATAGAAAAGATCAATGAAACCAAGAGCTGGATCTTTGAAAAGATAAACAAAGTTGATAAATCTTTAGCCAGATTCACCAAGAAAAAAAGAGAAAGGAACAAAATAAATAAAATCAGAACAAAAGAGAAGTAACAATTTGTACCACAGAAATACAAATAATTATAAGAGAATACAACAAAAAATTATATGCCAACAAACTGGAAAACCCAGAAGAAATGGATAAATTCCTAGAAACATACAATCTTCCAAAACTGAATTGGAAAGAAAGAGAAAATCTGGACAGACTGATCACTAGTAATAAAATTGAATTGGTAATCAAAAAACTACCAAAAAATACATGTCCAGGACCAGAGAGATTCACAGGTAAATTCTATCAAACATTTAAGGAAGAGTTAATACCTATTCTTCTCAAACTATTTGAAAAAATAGAAGAAGGAAAGCTTCCAAATATATTCTATGAGACCAGAATTACCCTGATTCCAAAACCAGACAAAGACACTACAAAAAAAAAAAAAAAAAAAGAAAACCACAGGCCAATATCCCTAATGAGCATAGGTACAAAAATCCTCAACAAAATATTAGCTGCATTCAACAAAACATTAAAATATTAGCTGCATTCAACAAAATATTAGCTGCATTCAACCAAACATTAAAATGACCATTCACCACAATCAAATGGGCTTTATTCTGGCAACACAAGGATGGTTCAATATTTGCAAATCAACCAATGTGATACAGCACATCAGCAAAATGAAAGATAAAAATCATATGATCATCATAATAGATGCAGAAAAGGCATGTGACCAAGTACAACATCCATTGATGACAAAAAATTCTAACAAAGTGGGTTTAGAGGGAACATACCTCAGCATAATAAAGGCCATGTTACCCACAGCTAACATCATAATGGTGAAAAACAGAGTTTTTCCTCTAAGGTCAGGAAGAAGACAAAGATGCCCACTTAGTCATTTTTATTTAATAAAGTATTGGAAGCCCTAGCCATAGCAGTTAGCAAGAAAAAGGAATAAGAGGCATCCATATTTGTAAGGAAGAAGGTAAACTGTCACTATTTGAAGATTCTAGAACACTATACACAAACCCCTAAAGACTCTGCCAAAAAAAGCATTAGAAGTAATAAATGAATTCAGTAAAGTCGCAGGATACAAAATTATACTCAGAAATTGATAGTGTTTCTATACACTAATAATGAAGTAGCAGAAAGAGGAATTAAGAGAACAATCCCACTTATAACTGCACAAAAAATAATAAAATGGCTAGAAATAAACTTGACTAAGGATGTGAAAGACCTGTACTCTGAAAACGATAAAACATTGATGAAAGAAAGTGAAGACAACACAAGCAAATGGGAAGACATCCCATGCCCATGAATTTGAAGAATTAATATTGTTAAGTTGTGTGTATTGCCCAAAGCAGTATACAGATTCAATGCAATACTCTCAAAATACCAACAGTATTTTTCACAGAACTAGAACCAACAATACCAAAATTTGCATGGAACCATAAAAGAACCCAAGAGACCAAAAAAAAAAAAAAAAAAAAAAAAAAAAAAAAAAAAAAATCTTGAAAAAGAAAAAACTGGAGATATACAATTCCAGATATCAAGATATACTATAAAGCTGCAGTAAACAAAGCAGTATGCTCCTGGCCCAAAAATAGACACACAGATCAGTAGAGAACAGAGAGGCCAGAAATCCACACTTATATGGTCCATGAATCTATGACAAAGGAGACAAGAAATACAATAGAGAAAAGGCAGTCTCTTCAACAAGTGGTGCTGGGAAAACTGGACAGCTACATGCTACAGAATGAAACGACCACTTTATTACACCATACACAAAAATAAACTCAAAATGGATTAAAGACCTAAATGTGAGACATGCCACCATAAAAATCCAAAAGAGAACACAGGTATTAATGTCTCTGATATCAGCTATAGCAACATTGTTTTAGATATGTTTTCTAAGGCAAGAAAAACAAAAAGAAAAATTACTGGGACTATATCAAAATCAAAAGCTTTTGCACATGAAGGAAAGCATCCACAAAACAACAAGGCAACCTACTGAATGGGAAAGATAAGCAAATGATGTATCTGATAAGGGGTTAATATTAAAAATATATAAAGAACTTATATAACTAAACATTGAAGGAACAAATCTGATTAAAAAATGGGCAGAGGACCTGAGCAGACATTTTTCCAAAGATGACATACAGATGGCCAACACACACACAAGAAGATGCTCAACATCACTAATCATCAGGGAAATAGGAATCAAAACCACAGAGATATCATCTTATGCCAGTTAGAATGGCTACAATCAAAAACACAAGAAATAACAAGTGTTGGCACCAATGTGGAGAAAAATAACCCTTATGCACTGCTGGTGGAAATGCAAATTGGTGCAGCCACTGTGAAGAACATTATGGAGGTTCCTCAAAAATTAAAAGCAGAAATACCCTATGATCCAGTAATTCTATTGCCAGGTATTTATCCAAAGAAAACAATCTTTGGATCGCTAATTGGAATACATATATGCACTTCTATTTTATTGTAGCATTATTTGTAACATCAACATATAAAAGTAACCTAAGAGTCCATCAATGGATGGATGTATAAGAAAGATGTGATACACACACATGCGCGCGCGCACACACACACACGCACAGGGATATTATACAAGCATAAAAAAGATGAGGGTTTTCTTTTTTGTGGTGGTGGGTTTTTTTTGTTTTTTTTTTTGTTTGTTTGTTTTTTTGTTTTTTTGTTTTGTTTTTTGTTTTTTTTTTTTTTTTTTTTTTCATTTTTGGAACGTGAATGAATCTAGAGGATATTAGGTTCAGTGAAATAAGTAAGACTAAGAAAGACAAATACCATATTATGACACTTATGTGTGGAATCTAAAAAACAAAACAAGTAAACAAACACACAAAAAGCACTATCAGACCTATAAATATAAAGAGCTCATGGTTGCCAGAGGGAAGGGGGACGAAGGGCAAAATGGGTGAAGGAGAATGGCAGATACAGACTTCTGGTTGTGGAATGAATAAGCCACAGTAATAAAAGGCACAGAATGGGGAATATGGTCAATGGTATTGCAATAGCATTGTAGGGGGACAGATGGTAGGTACACTTTTGGTGAGCACAGCATAACACATAGAGTTGTTGAATCACTATGTTGTACACCTGAAACTAAGGTAACATTATGCATAATTATACTCAAATAAAGAATTAAAAAATAGGGGCGCCTGGGTGGCGCAGTCGGTTAAGCGTCCGACTTCAGCCAGGTCACGATCTCCCGGTCCGTGAGTTTGAGCCCCGTGTCGGGCTCTGGGCTGATGGCTCAGAGCCTGGAGCCTGTTTCCGATTCTGTGTCTCCCTCTCTCTCTGCCCCTCCCCCGTTCATGCTCTGTCTCTCTCTGTCCCAAAAATAAACAAACGTTGAAAAAAAAAATTAAAAAAAAAAAAGAATTAAAAAATAAAAAGATTTAAAAATGGAAAAAAAAAACCTGTGCTAAGATAAATTTAAAATACCTAAATCAAGAGTCCTCCCCCACTCTCTTCATGGGTCAGGAGAGTTAAAACTGTTAGGATGTAAATTCTCTCTAAATTAATCTTTACACTCAACAATCCTAATTAAAATCTCAGTAGATTAAAAAAAATTTTTAATGTTTATTTTTGAGAGAGAGAGAGACAGGGTGCAAGCAGGGGAGGGCAGAGAGAGAGGGAGACACAGAATCTGAAGCAGGCTCCAGGCTCCCAGCTGTCAGCACAGAGCCCAATGTGGGGCTCAAACTCACAAGCCATGAGATCATGAGCTGAGCTGAAGTTGGATGCTCAGCCGACTGAGCCACCCAAGCGCCCCAAAATCTCAGTATATTTTGTGTAGAAATTTACAAGCCAATTCTAAATCTATGCAAGGATGTAAAGAGGTCAAAAATTGTTAAGGGCTTCATTAGTAAAAAGAAAGAAGTTGGAGGACTTACATTATCTGATGTCAAGACAGTCATGAAGTTATTAAAATTAAGACAGATTGAAGTTTGCACATAGATAGATTAAAAACCAATGGAATAGAACAGAGTCTCACATTTGTAGAGTTACCTGATATTTGCTAACAGTGATACTGTTGTGTAGTATAGAATGAATGCTCTTCCTAATAAATAGTGCTGGGTTGTTGGGCTACCCACATGGAAAAAAACTAATCTTTACTTACAGAAATAATTTTAGGTGGATTACAGATTTATATATACAAAAGTTAAACAAAAGAGAAGCTTTTGGGGAAAAAATGAGGATGTCCTTATTATCTCAGGTAAACAAAGTTTTCTAAATATAATATAAAATGTACCGACCATAAAATGTTAACTTGGACTACATTAAAATTAGGAAGTTCTTATTCATCAAAAGACACCATTAAGAAAATGAAAACACAAGCAAACAACATTGAATATATTGGTAACACATATAAAAAGACTCATACCCGGAAGAATGAAAAATCATTATGAAATAGTTAATCCAATATAAAAACAGGCACATGACTGAAACAGTCATTTCATCAAAGAGGATATCCAAATGGCTGATAATCATATGCAAACATGTTTGGCCTCATCAATCACCAGGGAATGCAAATTAAAATCACCATGAGATTCCATTATACTGTCACTGGGCTAGTCAAAAAAAGACAGAAAATACTAAATCTCAGCACGGGAATGGAGCAACTGAACTCTCATCCATTGCTGGCCAATTGAGTGTAAATTAATGCAACTACTTTAGAAAAATGTTTTGTGGTCTTTACTAATGCTGAACATATGCATATTCTATGAGCCAGTAATTCTACTCATAGGTATTAACCAATAGAAATACATACACAGTGTACACAAACATGTACAAGAATGTTCATTGTATTATTTGAAATAGCTCCAAACCAGAACAATATGTGTTCACGAACAGCAGATTGGATGAGTTTTGTTATATTCATATAATAAATAGCACAGACGAACAAAAAGAATGAGCCACTGCTACATGCAATGAAGAGTGAATCTCCAGATTTAATGTTGAGTAAAATAAGCCTGAACACACATAAGAATTCATATTGTATGATTCTATTTATATTAAGCACAAAAACACAGGCAAGATTAATCTTTGGTTATGGAAGTCAGAATAGTGGTTAACTTTGGGTGGGTGGGATATGAGGTTGAAGCTTCCAAGTTGTTGGTAATGTTTGTGAGTTGAGCGGGTGACTGCTTATGAACTCTGTAAAAATTCATCAAGCTATGTTAACATTTGTGCACTTATTGCATATTGTATATTGTATTTTATTTAAAAATTTATAAAATAGAATATGAAAAGTCATGTGTGTATGCATTCACCAGTCAGGATTGCTGACTGTTTCTGTGTGCTGTAGGAAAAGGGGAGGTAGAGGAGAAAATCAGGAGACGGGTTCACTGCCCCAATTGGGCTGACAACAGTTACACTTGGGAAACCTTCATAATAGTCACCAAGACAGAATCTGTCATGTGTGGGCTCATGAAGGATTTTTCTATCCATTCCTTCAATTCCTTTTCATGATAACCTTATGAAGAATTCTTATCCCAATTTTTCCTCCCAGGAAACTGAGACTCACAGATATTGGGTGATATTTCCAAGGGAGCAAAAGCCAAGAAGTGTAGAGGCACTCATGCTCCAGCTCCAGATACTATTCTCTTTTCTCTACACCACTGCCAGACAACTACATGTTTGGATTTAAAGAAAGGCCATGTGGAATAAATGATTTCTTACAGCTTCTCTATGAAACTGGCATTACCCTTCTCTTTACAGATGTGGTTCAGAAATAGTAAAGAATCCATGAATATACAATCCAGTAAGTCAATGAGGTAGGTTCTAAACATGAATCTGTTCCACTCAAAAGCTAATTTCTTTTTACCAAATGTAATGCTGTCCATGAGTATATAAGCAATTCAGTTACAAGAACTCAGCAGAAGGAGCACGGTAGACTGGGTTATTTGGGGAGTCTTGTGAAAGAGCCATCTTTGAGATGGATTTAAACAGGAGACCCTGGAGTGGAGGATTGGGGGATTGGTCAGGAAAGTGTTAGAAGTTTCAGTGGTCAGTGAGCAGACTAGTTTGGTTGAAGCAGAGAGTTAATTTTTGTTTAAAAAAATTTTTTTTAATTTTTTCTTTTAACGTTTATTTATTTTTGAGACAGAGAGAGACAGAGCATGAACGGGGAGGGGCAGAGAGAGAGGGAGACACAGAATCTGAAACAGGCTCCAGGCTCTGAGCTGTCAGCACAGAGCCTGACACGGGGCTCGAACTCACGGACTGTGAGATCATGACCTGAGCCGAAGTCGGACGCTTAACCGACTGAGCCACCAGGCGCCCCTAAAAAATTTTTTTTAATGTTTATTCATTTTTGGGAGACAGAGACCATGTGTGAGTGGGGGAGGTGCAGAGAAAGAGGGAGACAAGAATCCGAAACATGCTCCAGGCTCTGAGCTGTCAGCACAGAGCCCAATGTGGCACTCAAATCCACTAAATGTGAGATCATGACCTGAGCTGAAGTCAAATACTTAACCGACTGAGCCATCCAGGTGCCCGAGAGTTAATTTTTAAATTCCATCAAGTCAGGGACTATATCTGTTTTGTGAACCAAATTCTCCCCAGAGCTTGACCCATTTTATTTTATTTTTTTTGTACCTTTTAAGTTTTTATTTAAATTCCAGTTGGTTAACATACAGTGTAATATTAGTTTCAGGTATACAATGTAGTAATTCAGCGCTTCCATACAACACCTGGTGCTCATCACACGTGCAACTCCTTAATCCCCATCACCTGTTTCACCCATCCACCCCCTACTCACCTCCCTTCTGGTAACCAGAGCTTAACCCATTTTGTTTTTTAGTGTTTACTTTGGAGAGAGTGCGAGAGGAGAAGAGGCAGAGGGAAAGGGAGACACAGAATCTGAAGCGGCTCTAGACTCTGAGCTGACAGCACAGAGCCCAATGCAAGACTCAATACCATGAACTGCAAGGTCATGACCTGAGCTGGAGTCTGATGCTTAACTGACTGAGCCATCCAGGTGCCCTGAGCTTGACCCATTTTAAATGCTTGGTTAATACTTGCTGAATGAATGAAGGGGTAGATTAATAGACTGAATATTTAGCACCAATGTACCTAACAGTTTATGGATGGTGTAGGTTCATTCATGCCAATGACAACACAATTTGACACACCAGTTAAAAACTAAGTACCTAGAACATAAGATGTTATCAAGCAAAGTCTGCTGAGAAAATATTCAGGGAAATCAGAGCTTTCCAAGCATGACTTTGCATTGAGTTCCGCGAGTTTCTCAGAACACAGGACAGAAGTAGCCTAGATTACTGGCCTTTGGGCCAGCACCTGGACGTCATACTGAAGGCACTGTCCCAACTCCTTCTACCTGGGTCTTTAGAGCCTTTGTCCTTCCCGTCAGGACTGGCATTTCTTGGAAACTTCTGAGTTCTTATCACAAGAAAAATGACTTGTTGAGAAAAGGACCTGCACAGTGCTACAGGGTATTTCAAAAACCACTTCCTCTGTGAGGGGGAAATCAGCACTTCGGGTCACTGTTTCAGAATTTGTCTCTCTTGATACTGCAGGAACGCTACCCCTTAAATAGCTTCCACCCGTGGGATGAGAAGATGAATCTTCCAACCTCAGTTTCTCTGACATTTACATTTATGTGCTTCTAGAAAGACTCATCTCCAAGACATCATGGTTGGTTGAATGATTGTACCCAAAAGGTGTTGATTAATGGATCCAGGTCAACTCTGAAAGAAGTTTCTAATAGACTGCAACAAGGTTGTCCATGACTCTGTCCATTTTATCACACACTCATGAAGATGTGAAAGCCAGACTTCAGACAATTGGAATACGTTAATAATACATGTTGGATGAGAAATTATTATACAAAATTTCAATAGGTTACAAAGACCTGCTGAACTTCTATGAGCATAAATGATGTCATAGGTTCGGGTAGCCAATGTCACAAGTACAGAATGGGACACATCAGACTACATTGCAGTTTAAATATAAATGACATAGGGGGGTTAAAGTCCAGTCAAAAAACAAAAACTAAAATAATTTATTTTCTGGTAACACATGCAGCACTATCTGTCCTGTTTTAGAAAATTTCTATTTCCTGGACATTGCCCCTTCACCTAACCCAAATGATTACAACCAAAGCAGTTAAATCATAACATGACCTTGTCTCCTGGCTACATTTGGTGGGTTTAGGATTGGACATTTAGATTCAAGAGCAAGAATCCATCTATGAGGATTTTGAAATAGGAAATTTCTAAAGTTCTGATTTAATGATTATTTAGTTCATATTACTTTAAAATATGACAGTCGTAGAATCAGAGAGTGGTAAGCTGTTTTCTTTTGGGAAGGGTGGGTTCTAAGAGGTAAAGCTCTGCATTTGTAGGTGGCCTTGTCTCCACCATTGGGGCAGCAGAGGAATGTGGTCTGTGGAGAGCAGAACAGATGAGAGATGGGAAGAGAGACCTCTGTCTAAATCTAGGTTCTTTGGTCAGTTATTTCTGTAGCTCAGCTGCATTCTTCCTCTGTCCTTATCATTCTATTCTAATAACCTATTGGAACCTAATGACTTCCCTTTTAACCCAAGCTAATTATGTGTTCATCATCTGCAATGCAAAATGACCTAATAACATACAAACTTAAGCTCCAATTAATAGTGCCAGGAATAAGGGTTTGATAATTATGAAATACTAAATCTGATGTAACCGTAGTCTAAACTGTCCTGGCTGCACTCGTATGGACTACTGTGGTCATTCCCAGGTTCAGCTTTCTAAAGAGAACTATCAAGAGGGAGAAGACTTAGAGGAAGAGGATGTAGCTGCATATAAATGTTTAAAGTGTGGCCATGTAGAAGACAGAGTACATGTTCTGTGCTGCTCCAATGAACAAAAACCAATACAGATTCTGACTCAATATGAAAATTGTCTTTCTAAACATTAGAGTGATCCAACAATGGAATGGATGACCTAATGAAATGACAAGGTCTCCAACAAGGGAAAGTTGGGTTGGAACTTAGATATCCACTTATTTGGGAGTCTGACGAACAGGTAGCAACTAATAGCTATAATTTATTAGAAAGCTTTCTAAGAGTGAAGGTCTATGCTTGACATGTGCTTTATGCAAATTTACACTTAATCTTCAGAAAAATCATATGAAATAGGTATTAACCATATCCATTAAGATATTTAGCAAATATTGGACAAAGGGGCAATATTTTAGTATTTTTTAAATGCAAAGGATAATTTGTGGAATTACACTACAGTCAGTTTCAATCTGTGTCCCAAGTACTTATACTTTTATCATTTCATGGCATATTTTAAGTTAACAAATAGTTCTCAATTTTGACTCAGTTCTACGGCAAACGGTGACCTATTGGATTTTCAGATAAATACAAGCTATAGCACTTTCATTTCCATTAGGATTAATTCAGTTGTTATTTACACAGAAAGCTCCTGGTAATGTTTTCAGGACCTAGTAGATAATGTCCTCTCATTTATTATACAGTAGGAAAACTGACTTTTGTTGTCTTAATGTTCCCCAGTTGTGAAGCTCAGCTACTTATTTTACACAGATGGGTAACACAAGTAGTTACACTTTCTACCTTCTTGTTGCTCATCATCCCCAAATCTTTAATATTATCTGCCCCATAAAGGTTCTAAAACCACCACTTCAGGGTATGCTCAACATCAGACTGAATGGATCATTCCTTTTGGAAGATAATCCAGATTTGACAACCAGTCTAATTTACCATACTCTATAAAATAAGGAAATCTTACCTATCGCAATAAATTCTAAAACATTTTTTTGAGATTTAAAACTTTCTATAATCATCTATTTAATTTTACATTTTTCTTACCAGATGTTATAAAGATTCTCCTACATCATATCATTGTTGCTTTACTTTTACTCGTTCTCATTTCCTAGTTTGTCCCACATTCCTTTTTCTTTATAAAATGTCAGTGAAAAGACTAAACACAAATATACAAAGATCACAGCTAAACCAGATGCAGAAAGACTGACAGTTAATGCCAGATGCTGGAGATTTTCTTTAAATATTCAGCACCAGGTGGTTGAATTGGCTTAACAAAGGAACACGTGCTTATGGGGATACAAAGAAGGAGTTAGAGGGACTAGTTCTCATTTGGAGAAAATTAAGTTATTTAATGAAAAAAATATAAGAAGGATTTGAAATCAAAGTAAAAATGAAATTAACTTAAATCACTCATTCACATCTATACATGGGAATGTTATCACAATTTGTAAAATTTCTATTCAAAATTAATACTTAGGACAAATGCTAGCATTTATAATATCAGCTAAAGGAAAAAATCCTTTAATTATGCTTTAGTGACAGCATAATATTAAGTCTGTTTATAACTCCCTACAGACTGGTAATAATTAAAATAATCAACTTTTCTTCACATGGGTTAAAGTACAAATAGAATAGCTTGTATAAATATACCATACTTCTTGTACTAAAAACTCTTAGAGCTGAAATTTGGGTTGATGCCTTTACAGCTGACTGCAGAAATGAACTGACCATGTAGTATAAGTCTACACAGAAACTAATGATGTCAGGGGCATTTTAACATATTTTCTCAACACAAGTGTAACAAGTCATTAGAGATATGCTGTGATATGAGTTTGAGATAGGTGTTCACAGCCATCACTTGAATTTACTTTTTTTTAGTTTATTTATGTATTGAGAGAGAGAGAGGAGGGGGGGAAAGCATGCACATAAGCCAAGAAGGGGGAGGGCAGAGAGAGAGGGAGAGTGAGAGAATCCCAAGCAGGCTCTGCACCAGCAACACGGAGCCCAATGTGGAGCTTGAACACATGAACCATTAAATCATGACTTGAGCCAAAACCAAGAACCAGACACTCAACCAACTGAGCCATCCAGGTGCTTCTTTCTTTTTTTTTTTTCTTCTTTGAGAAACAGAGAGAGACAGCGCAAGCAAAGGAGAGGGGCAGAGAGAGAGAGAAAAATCTTAATACCATATTTCTTGTGCTGAAAGCTCTCAGAGCCGAAATTTGGGTTGGTGCTTTTACAGCTGGCTGCAGTAAATGAACTGACCACGTAGTATAAGTCTACACAGGGCCCCACAACCCTGGAATCATGACCTGAGCTGAAATGAAGAGTTGGACACTCAACCAACTGAGCCACCCAGGCACCCCACATTCACTTTTTAAGTGTACAATAGAGATTAATGAAAAATTAGCCTCTTAAAAATGTTTTAGACAATATTAAAAATGTAGCAAATGGGGCACCTGGGTGGCTCAGTCAGTTAAGTGTGGGACTTCAGCTCAGTTCACGATCTCCGGTTCATCACGTTAGATCCCCGCATCAGGCTCTGGCTGACCACTCAGAGCCTGGAGCCTGCTTTGGTTTCTGTGTCTCCCTCTCTCTCTCTGCTCCACACCCCCGCCCTTCTCTCTCTCAAATAAATAAACATTAAAAAAACAATTTAAGAAAATATAGCAAATGAAGAGCTGTGGTAGTCAATACACTGGAGTCTCCTGCATGCCCCTTCCACATTCCCAACACGACCTTGGAGAAATAACCATGCTTCTGAATTTCAGTTTATCATTCTGGAAGGGCTTCAAGTCCTAATAGCAAATTATTTTTATAATAATAATAGGATAGAAATAAAGACTATTTCTATTGTGGATACTTTGTTAGAGTATCTGTAGTTTAAGACAAGAAATACTTCAATACAGTAATGTCTTACTCTAAGCAGCCATCTTTTATACCCCAAATCTTCAGAATGCTGAAGACCGCATGTCAATAGTGATCATAAGAAGCTGAACATGGCAAGAACGAAGAGATTATTGGATGTCTCGTTGGTCAAATGATAAAACTGTAAAGGACATATTGTTGCATGCACATAGACATGATTTTTTTCATGGTTTCATAAATATGATAATGTAAAGTGTTTATGCTTTAGGCACATAAAACTGAATATCTCCGTTATAAGAGATAGGTTTAAAATATAATGAAAAATAGGGGCACCTGGGCGGTTTAGTCAGTTAAGCATCTGACTTTGGCTCAGCTCATATCACGGTTCATGAGTTCGTGCCCCATGTGAGGCTCTGTGCTGATAGCTGAGAGCCTGGAGCCTGCTTCAGATTCTGTCTCCCTCTCTTTGCCCCTCCCCCCGCTCTCAAAAATAAAGGTTAAAAATTTTTAAATGTAATGAAAAATAAATTTAAAAAAATTCCATGTAATGGAATAGTGTAATACAGAATACACTTGCTTGTTGTAGGGTGGTTGGGCAGTAAGTGGTTAGCTCAGTTGTTCAGAGCATGGTTCCCAAGTTGACCATATAAAAATCTTTTTTAGTTGTATCTTTTTTACCATAATATTGTAACATTATTTTAAAGGTTGCGTGGTTTTACAGGATCTATGATAAGAAAGTGCATACCCCTTATCTACTCTCTCCCACTACCAATTCCCTCTCCCCAGGAGCAGCTATGTTCAATTCTCCCAGCTATTTATTCTAAAATTTACTCCATATTTCTAACTCACATGCTTGCAGTAAATTAATGCTTTCTCAGGGGATGTATAAATTTTCTGTTGCTTCTGTAGCAAATTACCACAAACTTGGTGGCTTAAACAACACAGAGCCTACCATCACATGATCCTGCAGGATAGATGTCTGATACGGGTCATCCTGGGCTACAGTCAAGGTTCCCGTTGTCTTCCTTCCTGGAGGCCCTAGAACAGAATCTATTTCTTTGTCTCTTCTAGCTTCTAGAAGCCACCCACATTCCTTGGCTCATGGCCCTCTTTACCCATCTTCAAAGCCAGCAAACTGCTTTTCTTCTGCAATTTCATCTTCCTTTGAACCACTCTGCCTCTGCCTCCTTCTTTCATTTGTAAGGACCCCTGTGATTACATTGGGCCAACTAGATAATTGAGTGTAATTTCCTTATTATAATGCCATCTTGTTAGCAAACTTAATTCCTTCTAGTTTCTTATTTTCTCTTTGCCACACAATATAACATATTCACAGGTTCTGAGGATTAGGATGTCGGCATTTCAGAGGCTGTTTAATTGACCCAACACAGGGGGCTTGGGACCTCTTCATCCAAAATGTAGGCTTTTGCTCAATCCTCTTGTTCTTGGGCTGTTTTGTGTAGCAGCCCAGTCCTTGTTATTCCTGGTGTTTCCTAGTCGTTGGTCCTATTTTTCCTTCAGTCTTGTGTTGCTGTGAAGGAAGGTCACAGTGTGACTGCATGTGGCTGGAGCAGGAACCCAGAGGTTTCTCTGTTTTTTAACCAATACTTTTGTTTTCTGTCCCATTATACTCTCCCACATTTAGGAATGCCATGTCCCCCTCTCAATTCTTGAATTTTTGTGACTTGGCTGGTTTCCAGACTTGGTTTCGGAAAGAAGTTAGCTTCTTTCTGCCTACAGGCATTTTTCTCATGATTCTTTTCTCTTCCATTCTCTTGATGCTTTTGGCTAAAAAAAAACTTTTTTCTTTTTTAAATTTTATTTAAATCCAAGTTAGTTAACATATAGTGTAATAATGGTTTCAAGAGTAGAATTTAGTGATTCATCACTTACATATGACACCCAGTGCTCATCCCAACAAGTGCCCTCCTTGATACCCATCACCCATTTAACCCATCCCCCACCCACCTCCCCTCCAGCAACCCCTTGTTTGTTCTCTGTAGTTAAGAGTCTCTTATGGCTTGCCTCCCTGTTTTTGTCATTTTTCCTCCCTTCCTATCTTCATCTGCTTTGTTTCTTAAATTCCACACATGAGTGAAATCATATGGTATTTGTCTTTCTCTGACTGACTTCACTTAGCATACTACATTCTAAATCTACCCACATTGTTGCAAATGGCAAGATTTCATTCTCTTTTATCACTGAGTAATATTCCATTGTGTATATATACCACATCTTCTTTATCCATTCAGTAGTCAGTGGACACTTGGACTCTACCCATAGTTTTGCTGTTGTTGATAAAGCCGCTATAAACACTGGGGTGCATGTGCCCCTTTGAATCAGCATTTTTGTATACTTTGGATAAATACCTAGTATTGCAATTGCTGGGTTATAGAGTAGCTCTATTTTTAATGTTTTGAGGAAACTCCATACTGTTTTCCAGAGTGGCTGCATCAACTGTGAAAGTGTTCTCCTTTCTCCATGATATCTGTTGCTTCCTAAGTTGTTAATTTTAGCCATTCTGGCAGGTGTGAGGTGGTATCTTTGTATTTTCCTGATGATGAGTGATGTTGAGCTTCTTTTCATGTGCCCATTAGCCATCTGGATGTCTTCTTTGGAAAAGTGTCTGTTCATGTCTTTTGTCCATTTCTTCACTGGATTTTTTTGCTTTTGGGGTGTTGAGTTTGGTAAGTTCTTTACGGATTTTGGACACTAACCCTTTGTCCAATATGTCATTTGCAAATATCTTCTCCCATTCCATAGGCTGCTTTTTAGTTTTGTTGATTGTTTCCTTTGCTGTGCAGAAGATTTTTATCTTGATGAGGTCCCAATCATTCATTTTTGTTTCCCTTGCCTCCAGAGACATGTCTAGTAAGAAGTTGCTACAGTTGAGGTCAAAGAGGTTGCTGCCTATTTTCTCCTCTAGAATTTTGATAGTTTTCTGTCTTACATTTAGGTCTTTCATCCATTTTGAGGTGTGTGTGTGTGTGTGTGTGTGTGTGTGTGTGTGTGTGTGTATGGTGTAATAAAATGGTCCAGGTTCATTCTTCTGCATGTTGCTGTCCAGTTTTCCCAACACTATTTGCTGAAGACACTGTCTTTTTTCCATTGGATACTCTTCCCTGCTTTGTCAAAAATTAGTTGGCCATACATTTGTGGGTCCATTTCTAGGTTCTTTATTCTGGTTCAATTGATCTATGTGTCTGTTTTGTGCCAAACAAAACCGTCTTGATGATTACAACTTTGTAACACAGCTTGAAGTCCAGAATTGTGATGCCTCCAGCTTGGTTTTCTTTTTCAATATGGCTTTGGCTATTCAGGATCTTTTCTTGTTTCATAAACAATTTAGAATTGTTTGTTCTAGTTCTATGAAGAACAGTGGTGTTATTTTGATAGGGATTGCATTGAGTGTGTAGATTGCTTTGGGTAGTATAGACCATTTTAAGAATATTTGTTTTTCCAACCCATAAGCATGGAATGTTTTCTCATTTATTTGTGTCTTCTTCAATTTCTTTCATAAGCTTTTCTACAGTTTTAAGTGTATAGATCTTTTACCTCTTTGGTTAGGTTTATTCCTAGGTATTTTACAGTTCTTGGTGCAATTGTAAATTGGATAAATTCCTTGATTTCTCTTTCTGCTTCATTATTTGTGTATAGAAATGCAACTGTGGCACCTGGGTGGCTCAGTTGGTTAAGTGTCCAACTTTGGATCAGGTTATGATCTCATGGTTTGTGAGAATGAGGCCCACATCAGGCGCTCTGCTCTCAGAGCAGAGCTTGCTTCAGATCCTCTGTCCACCCCCCTAACTGTCCCCTGCTCTCACATTCTCTTTCTCAAAAATACACATTAAAAAGAAATGCAGCTGATTTCTGTACATTGATTTTATATCCTGCGACTTTGCTAAGTTCATGTATCAGTTCTAGCAGTTTTTTTGGTGGAGCCTTTTGGGTTTTCCACACAGAGTATCATGTTGTCTATGAAGAGTGAAAGTTTGACTTCTTCCTTGCCAGTTTGTATGCCTATTCTTTTTTTTTTTTTTTTTTTTTCTGATTGCTGAGACTAGGACTTCCAACACTATGTTGAACAACAGTGGTGAAAGTGGAGATCCCTGTCATGTTCCCGACCTAAAAACTGAGAGTTTTCCCCCATTGAGGATGATATTAGCTGTGGGTCTTTTATATATGGCCTTTATGATGTTGAGGTATGTTTTTATATCCCTACTTTCTTGCGGGCTTTTATCAAGAAAGGATGCTGTACTTTGTCAAATGCTTTTTCTGCATCTATTGAGATGATCATGTGGTTCTTATCCTTTCTTTTATTAATGTGATGTATCATGTTGATTGATTTGCTTGACTAAAAAAATTCTTTGCTGTAATTTTAAAAGGGTTTCAGGAGAGAGTTGAAGCAAATAGTTTTGTTCTATCAACTGTTCTAACCAGTAATCTAGTGTACTTATTAGACAGAGGAGAAGGCAAAGTCCTAAGGATATCAAATAACTTGCCTATGAAACCAGAATTCCTATCTAGACTTTTCTGATTCTTTTATTAGGAGGAGAGTACATGAGATGAACTTTAAGTTTTCTTCCTAACCTAAGATTTTATGGATATGGTACACCAGTTATTCTCAAGATTTATTGTCTCTTTTACCTGAAAGCCAATCTGTAGCCATAAACATGTCCTGTAGTGCCTATAAGATTGTAATTACCTTGAGAAATTTATGTCTTTATAATTTATTTGTGTCATAAACACAATGGTCACCTGACAGATATTAGAATGAAAGTAACGAATGCTTGTTTGCCAAACGGACTTGATCTTCAGGGTCTACCAACTTGTAATTCTAGCAACAGTCACTGTCAGAGCAAAAGCTCAGGTTAAGCTCCTGATATAGTGCAGTGTGGATTCTATAGCAGGATTCTGTGCTTTTTGAGTCAGCAGTCTGCATGTATGATATTCCCAATGCTCTTTCATAAAAACCTTTGAGAAAGGTTGGCCATGGTCATTTGTGCAGATCACTACCACTTGGTAATATTGACATAAGATCTAAATTTCAGGTAATTTATCTTGATAATATTTTTGGTATTTGGGAGTAGGAGGCATCAGTGTTAGTGATCTATTCCTTAAAGTTTCCCAGCCTCAGACAGAGTGGAGAAGGTGTTAAGCCAGGGCTATAACCTCAAAAGCTTTAAGTATTAAAATGTTTATAGTATCAAGAGCATGAGAAGATAAGCCACAGACTGGGAGAAAATATTTTGCTAAAGACACATCTGATAAAGGACTGTTACCAAAGTATACAAAGAACCCTTCAAACTTAACGATGGAAAATAAACAACCCAATTTAAAAAGTGGGTAAAAGACTCAAACATTCACCCCACCAAAGATATATAGATGGCAAATGAGCACGTGAAAAGATGTTCCACATCCTATCTCATTAAAGAAATGAAAATTAAAACAATGAGATACCACTACATATCTATTAGAATGGCCCAAATTCAGAACACTGACAACACCAAATGCTGGTGAGAATGTGGAGCAACAGGAACCCTCATTTACTACTCTTAGGAACGCAAAATGGCATAGCCTCTTTGGAAGATACTTTGGCAGTTTCTTACAAAACTAAATATACCCTTACCATAAGATCTGGCACTCATTCTCCTGGGGTATTTACCCAAAGGAGCTAAAAACAGGTCCGCATCAAAACTGGCACACAAATGTTTATTCATAATTGCCAAAACTTGGCACCAACCAAGATAGTCTTCAGTAGGTGAACAGATAAAGAGTGGTACATCCAGACAATAAAATATTATCCAACACTAAAGAGAAATGAGTTGTTGTCCAGGCTAAGGGCATTCCACCCAAACACACCACAATGGCAACTGATTATTTTGAGTTGAAGCTACTTGGGAAACAACAGGTTCAAGGACACTCACATCCTCCTCTGTCCCCCTGAAAGTAGGAAATAAATCACCCATATGAAGGTAACCTCTCTGTACTAAGTAAAAAAAAAAATATCCTTATCACCAGAGATAGGAACTTTAAAGCTGAGAAAGCTGTAGAAACAAACTTTGTTACTTTTTACTAATCTATTAGCTCAACCCAAATGTTTTTCCTTATCCTGTAAATTCCCCAGAATTTATTGTCTCTTTGTTTATGAAGTATAAAAACCGCCTGTCTTGATCATTTCTTTGGGTCTCAATTTCATTATTGGGCCTCTATGCACGTGCAATAAAATTTCATTTTTTCCCCGCTGTTAATCTGTGTCATGTAAATTTAGTTCTTTCTCCTACCTAAAAGAACCTTGGACAAAGGAAAATTTCTTCCTCCTCTTCACTATCAAGCAATAAAAAGACATGGAGGAATCTTAAATGTAAATTACTAAGTGAAGGAAGCCAATCTGTAAAGGGTACTGCATGAGTCTAGTTATTGGACATTGTGGGAAAGGCAAAACTGTGGAGACAGTAAAAAGATCAGTAGGTGCCAGAGGTTGGGAGCAGGGAGGAATAAATAGGTGAAGAACAGGGTTTTTAGGGCAAAGAAACTCCTCTGTATGATACTATAATAGTGGGTATATGTTATTCTATATTTATCTAAACCAACAGAATGTCCAAGTGTGAATCCTAATGTAAGCTATAGACTTTGGCCGATAATGTATCAGTGTAGGTCCACTGATTGTAACAAGGGTACCATTCAGGTGCAGATGCTGATAATGGGGAGGTCATGTGAGTATAGGGGCAAAGTCTACGCTGGAACTCTTTGTACCTTCTGTGGGCTTTTGCTGAGGGCTTAATTGGTTTAAAAAATATTCAAAAATTTCAGAGTCTTCCATTTCAAAATTTTAAATTACAAATTAAAAAAATTATGCTATCCCCATTATAAGTCAACACTGAAACAGTATAAATTATAAATTAATTTTTTCTTTAAATGACAATCTCTCTACTTTTGTTGGGAGGGGGATAGCAAATTCTTTCAAACAAAATTTTTGCTCTCATTTTTGTGTGGGTGTTCCTATATGCTGGAGCATGTGGTGTGTATTTTAGTGACCTAGTGATAGGTCGGGGTGCCTCGAATTATGTCCCTTTCCCTTCCCCAGTGGTTCTCTTGATCCCCATGGCTGAGATCCATGGAAAGGTGTAATCCTGAAAATTGCTGCCATGGTGAGGTCACTGTTGCAGCCACAGGTAAACAATTCCCCTTGGTTCCTGAAGTCCCTGATAAGCTTGGTGAATCTTCAGAGGCCACTTTCAAGGCTGAATATGGGGTAAGACAGATAGATGTAAATTTGGAAGCTATCTCCTCTTGTTTAACTGCCCTAACTTAGGCAAGTCATTTTATCTTTTTGAACTTCAGATTATTCTGTAATATTTGTTTTAAAATACTGGCACCTTAGGAGGCAGGTGAGAAAGAAATGGAATAGCACACATAAAGCAGTCAAGAGGTATCATTCTACTCTTCTCTTTCCCAACTCTATAATAAATAAAAAAAAAGTGATCATGGCAATAACAATATGGTACATTCTATAGTAATTTCTAGATTACAAAGCAGTTTCATGCACATTCATAGAATTATCAAATATTAGCATTTAAAGGTAACTTAGAACTCATCTAGCCCTTTGTTCTTTTCTTATCTGTGAGTAAATTGAGTTCAAGGAAACTATGTAATATATCCAAGGTCATCCAGCTAGATAATAGCAAGGTTATGATTAAAAACAAAGGTAATATTTCCCCCCACATATGTCTTTCCCCCACATAGACATATGTATATCTTTACTGGGTATGTTTTATAACAACAGCTATTGTTTACAAACATCTACCAAATGCCAAGATTTTCCCAACACTTTCTCATCTAATCCCTACAACAATCTTCCCAGGTGGGTACTATTATTTTTCCATTTAAGGTATCAGGAATGGAATCTCAGAGGGGTTGAATAACATCTACAAGACCATCCATCCAATAGAAGGCAGAGTAGGAATGGGTCTGACAAAGTCCACGTGTATGCTCCCAACACTGAAGGGTGTTGTTTAGGTTAGGTTATTACAGGACAGACCAATTAAATTAGTTGAATTGTTTAAATCATCCCTGTGAGTGGCTTCCTGTGGTTGGTGTCTCTTACTAGGAAATATGGCAGTACAAAGTATATTCGGGTTGGAATCCAAATTCTAGAGAAGGTAGCCTATCTAGTGGAGTGGTTGACTGTGAACTTAGGTGTCAATCTGACCTGTGTTCTACTCCCAGCTTTGCCACTCACCAATGACATGACTTTGGACAAGTGACTTGTTCTCTCTTTCTTTCCCATCTGTGAAATGGAGATAATGATAGTAACAATCTTGCTGATCTGTTCTGAAGAGAAAATGAGAAATAAATATTATTTGTTAAGTCTGTACATGGTACTTTGCATAGCTCTTGTTACCTAGTGGGTGCTTCCTAAATTTTATTATCTCTATTATTTTCATCATGATTTAACCTCTCTGAGTCTTTGCTCTTTTAAGGGGAATACAATGGTGAGTGTTTAATGGTCAAATGGGAAAATTATATCTATGTTATAATGTAATCATTAGAGAAATGCATGTAAAGTGCCTGACACTCAACAGATGGTCACTCAAAAGTCAAGTGTGTCCTAGAAGCTTCTATAATTAAGTCTCAGATAACTGCAGATAAACAGTAACCTGTTGGAAACATATAGATAAGTAGTCTTAATGTCAATAACATTACTCTAAGTGGGATGTTGTTTCCAAATCCCTGTTTCCACTTTATAAAACCAATATGGGGCAAATGAAAAGCTACAGGTTAATAAAGATGTGAGCTTCACCTGGGACAAAATGGATGGATGCCCAAGGTAACTCCAAGGTAAAAAAGCAAAATCTGTTGGCTGTTTGCCTTCCTCAGGAGTCATTTTAACCAAGTTCACCAATTCCTGAGTTAGCCGAGATATTAGACTTAGCTAAGAAAAGTCACTTAAACTTGTTAAAACAGAAACAGTTCAAAGAGGCCCTTAAAAAGGGAATACAATGCTGTTTCATGCCTTTGCAACACAGTTATCAGTGATATCTTTTCTCAAGGGTGCCTTTTGTGCCACTTGAGTCATGCAAGGTGGTTAGGTACTGCTTATGCTTACACCCTAGTGGCCCATTCCCCCCTCAGTCCTTGGCAGGCAGGGAAATGTGTGGTTGTCTGTGCCTAGGATCTACTTGGGAAGGTGGTGCTGAACGTGGTATGGGGGGTGGGAAGCAGGGATCCTAGGCCATAAGTTCTTTTAAGTGCATACAAGTGAGAAAAAGCAAACATCACCAAAACTCTTTGTGGGGTGGGCAGAGACACCACCCAGCAGGGCCCTGATAGGATCCTATGTCTGCTGGGTGCCTCTGCTCTTGACCACATTGCTCTGAGGTCTCCCTGCCTGGCAGGTGCTCTGCAAAAGGCAGAGGGGTTCTTAACATCATAGTGGTGTCTCTCCTTCAGACTCACTCATGGAGCATGGGTGCACAGGGACAGGTGGTGTTTTAGAAACCACTAGGAAATAGGGACAGTGTGACACTTAAACCTGCAGCTCCATTTTCTACAAACTCTGAACCCTAGGTAAACAAACCAACCACCCTTGTTGTCCCCTGACAGTGCCATCTGTAAAAGGGGAGAAGGAGGCGGTGAGAATCAAATTCAGGAATGTGTGTGACACAGCATATTGTGGGTGTCCCATAAATGTCTTCCAAAATTAAAAAAATAAAAGTTAAATGTTGGAGAAATATGTAATACGTCACAGCCAAAAAGAAACCTAGCTTTCCATGCCTTCTCTTCCAAGCATGAAATAACACCCAGAGATACTTACCCTAAGTCTAAAACAATAGTACCATGTAAAAAATAACTCTTGGGGCGCCTGGGTGGCTCAGTTGGTTGAGTGTCCGACTTTGGCTCAGGTCATGATCTCACAGCTTGTGAGTTCAAGCTCTCCATCAGTCTCTGTGCTGACAGCTCAGAGCCTGGAGCCTGCTTTGGATTCTGTGTCTCCCCCTCTCTGCCTCTCCCCTGGTCATGCTCTGTCTCTCTCTCAAAAAATAAACAAACATTAAAAAAAACATAATAACTCTTTATTTGCATTTTACTGGCTCAAAACTGCCTTAAGAGACATTTTCATCAAACAGTGACATATTCTTCCTATATTAATTTGAGATTAAGTCATAAGGACTGTTTGAAGAAACTTTTTTAATTCTTCTTGAACACTAGGTATGCCAATAAATAAATGAATTTCTAACTTTGATATTTTAAATAAGTGTTTGGCTATTGCCTAGAAAAACAGTCTTTTTATATTTCTGAAAAGCTCCCTACTGTCATCTTAATTTTGACAAAGTAATTAGTTTTGTAGGAACTCTGTCCTTTTCACAACTCACATGATTGTGCAAAGACCAATTAATGAATTCTGACTTCCTTATTTGCATAAGAAATATGCAAGACCATATTTCTTGGTCTTGAAGACCATAACTATGAAGAATGTAGTTTATTCAGAATATTCTTTATTTTTCTTTCTTTCTTTTCTTTTTTTTTTTTTTTTCCACATAGCTCATTTCTGCAGAGCAGCCCAAACTGGATCCCTTGACTGTTTCAACCTCGTTTAATAGGAAAATAAAGGTATGAAAAAAACATTTCCCTAAATACAACCTGTAGGTTTCCATATAGAGAGACCAGATCCACACTTCCAAAATAATAGTGCCCAAGAGGGAGAGGAAATAATATTTACTGAGTACTTACTACGGAACCAGGAATTGTGCCGGGAACTTCTGATGCATAATCCCATTATGTCTTCACAGACTCCACTTCATTTTAATCCTTACAAGAACCCCATAACATAGACATCCCTTCACATTTTTGTGCATCCTGCTTCCCAAATAGGTCTCTCTCTTCCCAGTCTCCTCCCTGCCCCCCTTTTCACTCCCAGGTGGAACAGAGCTTCTCAGCATTTTCAGATTGTGGCACATGTGGAAAAGCCTAACATTTGCTTGTCACACTAAAAAACAGCAGAACATTCTGGAGTATGTAGGTAAGGCTTGGTGAAAGAATATAAGAGATTAGGAGAAAATATACATATGTTATAGAAGATATTATTATATACTGAGTTTGTACTACACTTATAGACAAAAGTATTTTAAACTGTTTAGTGAGAAACTTAACCCTACTTTTCTAAACAAAGCTTTATAATTTATTAGAAATGGATATCGAGGCTTAACTTACATCCAATGAAATACATAGATTTTAAGTGTATGCTTTTGATCATTTTTGACCAGTGAACACATCTTCCCCAACCAAGATATACTAGCACATTTTTATCACCCTAAAAAGTTCCTTTTTGCCTGCTGTCAGTGAATGTCTGTACCTTAGAAGCAGTTACTTGATCTGGTATCTATCATTGTAGAAAGCTTTGCCTATTCTAGAACTTGATATAAATGGAATAATACAGTATATACTCTTTTGTGTCTTGCTCCTTTTATGAAGCAGACTCATTCAGCCTATTGCATGTATTGATAATTTGTTACTTTTAATTGCTAATATTCCATTTCATGAATATACTATAGTTTGCTTATCCAGTCTCCTGTTGATGCATACCTGGGTTTTTTCCAATTTGGGGCTACTATAAGCTACTATAAACATTCTTGCACCAGGTTTTTTGTGCACATATGTTTTCATTTTCCATGGATACCCAGCGGAAAGTGGCTGGGTGATATAGCAGATGCGTGTTTAGCTTTTCACAAAATTCTCAGTTTTCCAAAGTAATCGTATCATTGTATACTTCTGCTATCAATGCAGGAGAGTTCTGTTGCTTTCACATCTATGTCAGTGGTTAGTGGTGTTCTTGTTTGTACTCCCACCCATTCTGGTTGGTTTGTGATGATACCTAATTATTGTTTTAATTTGCATTTCCTTGATTAATTATGTTGAGCACTTTTTTCATGTGTTATCAGCCATTTATAAATCTTCTTTTGTGAAGTGTTTAAGACTTTACTCAGTTTTTATTTAGGTTATTTGTTTTTCTCAGTTTAAGAGTTCTTTATATTCTGAATATTTATATTCTATTCAATGTTGTTTTACAAATATTTTCTCCTCACCTGGGACCTATGCTTTTCTTTTCTTAACGGTATTTTTTTAAGTTTATTCATTTACTTTGAGAGAGAGAGTGTGTTTGAGCAGGGGAAGAGCAGAGAGGGAGAGAGGGAGAGAGGGAGGGAGGGAGGGAGAGAAAGAGAGAGAGAATTCATACTGTCAGCATGGAGCCCACAAACTACGAGATCATGACCTGAGCTGAAATCAAGAGTCAGACACTTAATTGAAGGAGCTACTCAGGTGCCACATCTTAATGATACTCTTTTGCATGCTGAAATTTTTAGTATAAATGAAGTTCAATTTGTCAATATTTTATTTTATGGTTACTGCTTTCTCAATGTTTTTTGTTTGTTTATTTGAGAGGGAGAGAAAAAGTGCAAAAGAGGGGGAGGGGCAGAGAGAAGGAGAGATAAAATTCCAAGCAGGCTCAGCGTCATCAGCATGGAGCCAGATGCAGGGCTCAAACTCCTGAACCATGAGGTTAAGACCTGAGCCAAGACCAAGAGCTGAACACTTAACCCAGTGAGCCGCCCAGGTGCCCCTTTCTATGAGTTTTTCACTCACATCAAAGTCATGAAAATATTCTCTTAGGCTTTATACTACAAACTTTATAGTTTTAGCTTTTACTTTTGGATCTGTGATTCACCTGAAATCTTTTTTGGTGTGTGATATATATTTGGAGATTTTCTCGATTTCTACTATGCAATACGGTAGTCACTGGCCATATGTGGATATTTAAATTTAAATTAATTAAAATGAAAAACTCAGTTGCTCACTCTAGCCAAATTTCAAGTACCCAATAGTCACACATGGACAGTAACTATCATTGGGCAATACAGATACAGAGCATTTTTATCACTGCAGAAAGTTCTACTGGAATATTTTAATGTCACTGATTTATAATTTAATATTGTTGCAGCTAGAGAATAAACTCTGAATGATTTTGACTTTTAAAATTTATTGAGACTTGTTTTATGGCCCAGAAAATAGTCTACCTTGGTGAATTTTTCATGTGCACTGGAGATTACATGATCCTTTTCTGTTGTTGGGTGTAGTGTTCCCTAGCTGTCAATTAAGTCGAGTTAGATCTTCCATGTCTTTGATATGTATGTATGTAATTATTTTTTGTCAGTTGTCCTATCATTGCAGACAGAAAGGTGCTAAATTCTTCAACAACTATTGTAGGTCTATCTGTTCTTTAGTTCTGTCACACTGAAGATTGTTATTTTTCTTGATCACTTAATCCTTTTATCATTATGACAAACCTCTCTATTTTGGTAATACTTGTCTTGAAGTCTAGTTTGGTTATAAAATACAATAATGGTAGATTTTTAATGGTTACGATTTGCATGTTACATCCATTCCCCCTTTCCATTCTTTTACTTCCAACTTTTCTGTGTCTTTCTGTGTGAAGTGTGTTTCTTGTCTGTCTGTCTCTCTCTCTCTCTCTCTCTCTCTCTCTCTCTCTCTCTATATATATATATATATAGACTATATATATATATTAATAGCCAGAGATTGTCAAACTGGCTACAACAACATATGTATATGTATGTATGTATGTATATATATATATATATATATACACACACACACACACATATATATATACACATATATATGTTGTATATATATACACATATATATATGTTGTTGTAGCCAGTTTGACAATCTCTGGCTATCAATTTGGCTCTTTAGTCCACATGTAATTATTGGTACACATGGGTTTTAATCTACTGTAGTGATACTCAATTTATGTTGTTCCATCTGCTCTATGGTTTTTGTTCCTCTGCCTTTTTGTGTGTGTGAATTAAGTATTTTTACTTTTGTTTTCTGTGTTAGTTATTATCATTTATGTCTCTTTATGCACTTTTAATTTGTAGTGGTTGATCTAGAGATTACAACATGCATCTCTAACTTGCCTCATCTGCAATGAAAAATTATTCTACTATTGTACAATGTAAGAATCTTAAAATAATGTGCTTTACTTACTACTTTCTCATCCTTTGTGCTCTTACCATATATTCTATTTCTAAATATGCTGGAACCTCACATAGCATGGTTATTACTTTACTTTAAAAGGCCAAGAGCCTTTAAAATGTGTGTATGTGTGTGTGTGCATGTGTGTGTTTAATGCCGTTTATCTTTACTAACATGTTTTCTCTTTCTGGTGTTCATTTCTTCCTCAAGAACTGGGTCTCTATCTGGCATTGTTTCCTTTTAGCCTAAATCATTTATTTTGGTATTCATTATGGTAGAGTTCTGCCTGAGATACTTTCCTTCACTTTCACCTTATTGAACATATCTTTATTTTGCCTGCCTTTATTTTTGGAAAATAATCCACTAGAAATAGAATTCCAGATTGATTTTTTTCCCTATCTCAACAGTTTAAAGATGTTATTCCTCTGTTTTCTGGGCTCCATTGTTTCCAGGGAGAAGCTGCAATTTCTATTGTCATTCCCTTTATATAATGTGTCTTATTTTCACTGGCAGCTTTTAAGATTTTTTTATGTTTGCTTTCAGCAGTTTGATTATGATGTGTCTAAAAGTGCTTTTATTGGTAATTGTGTTTGTCCTTCTTTCGGTTTGCTGCGTTTATTCAATCTTCAGTTAATGTTTTTCACATATTTCACATTTCAATGTATCCATTCAATTCTTTCTTCTGGGACTCAAATTAAGTGTTTATTTGAATATTATATATTCTATATTATCTATATCTACATATATATTTTGAATATGAATAGAGTTCAAAAACAAACTGTCTGATTGTCTTCAATTTCACAGATTCCTTCCTCCAATGTGTCATCTGTTAATAAACTCATTGAAAGGATCCTTTATCTATAATCCATTTTTCATTTCTAGAAATTCCATTTGGCTCTGAAATTGTCCATCTGTTCAAACGTGCTGTTTATTTTTTCCACTCTATCATTTTATATGTTTATTATTATTATTTTAAAGTGCTTGTCTGAGAATTCCAACAGTTGTTTTATTCTACAGGTCTGGTTTTATTTACTGTTTTCTCTTTGAAGAAAAGTAATTTTTGCTTCCTTTTTCACGTGCCTTTTAATTTGATTTTGGTTGAATTTAGACATTATGAATTATACATAAATGGTAGAACCTGTAGGATTTTTTTTTTTTTTTTTTTTTGTCTGGCAGGCCATTACTGGGAAGGTTTGAGACACTCTTGTCTGTAATTGATCTTGGTCCTAAGGTTTTGCTGCTTTAGTTAGATTCAGTTTGCTAGAGCCTTCACATTATTTAATAGAGGAATGACAGCCTCCCTTTAGCAAGACTTGTGATATGAATGCTTCGGGAGATTTGATCAGTTCTTCCTCTCAGACTTTCACAGACCCTGTGTGCCTTTGCCTTATGCCTGTCCCTAACCTCCTGCCCTCTCCCAACTACACATGGCCCTGCCTGGTCCTCAGTGCAAGGCTTGGAGTTTCTCTCAATATCCCTGTTCTACCCTAGAAGTTCAGCAGGGGCCGAGGTGTCTTCCTCAGCTCTCCAGTCCTTCCCCAAATATGAAAAAGGACCTACCCTAGTAAGGTGAGGCTGTAAGTGTCAGGGGGAATTTCTCACTTCTCCTTAGACACCAGCACCTGGGAAAAGAGGAGGGATTTTCCTCAACTCTCCAGATCCTTCCCCAGAGGCAGGTTTCTGCCTCATAATCAGCCACGCTCTGAGCGCTGGGGGGGGTTCCCTTCACTTCTGCTCAGATGTCAGCAGGCTCCCCACACCTGTGCCTCGGGGGCTCTCTGTCTCTTTCCCTATCCTCAGAGTGTCCCGTGAGCTCTCTGTGAAGGTCCAAGGGAGTCAGTGGGTGGGTGCAGACTCCTGTGTCCGAGCTCTTGGGGATTTTAAATCCCCTTAACATTGTGCTAAAGGTTCAGCTGTTGGTTCCTGATCAGTCTCCTCTTTCCATTCATTGTACTGCCAAGCATAAAAGCAGCTCTCGTAGGAGGTCATTGCCACTTTTTGGATTTGGGTTCAGCAGGCCTCTTTACAACCTGAATGCTCCTACAGCCTTTAAAGAATTATGATTTTGTAGATTATCTGGCTCATTCTTGTTGTTAGGGTGGGAGCAATGTTCTCTTGTGGCTTTCTACATCCTAAGTGGGAGTGGAAGCCAACAAAGCTTTTTCTATCAAGTTTTATGTTGAAATGGTTACAAGCAAAACCTAATTGCCTTTTTAATGTGTTCTCTTCAAATTCTCATCATCACCATTGAAAACAGTTTCACACAGAGGTGATAAAAAATTTGAAACCTTTTTTTTTTTTACAACCACTCAAATGCTTACAGGAATTAAAGTTATATTTAAAGATTTTAATAGGCTTCCTTTTATTGACAAATGGTATGTTAAATTTTATTTTATAACAATGCAAACAGAGTTCAAATGCAACTATCTTCTGCATATCAAGTATTTGAAAATAACAGTGAAGCTCCAATTTACAGAACATGCATGACTAACCAGGAAGCTAGCCAGCATGTTAGTGTGAGCAATCAGCCACAAATATATATGGAACAGAGATTTGGGGCCACACTGCCTAGAGCTGCACCTGCCAGGAGCCCCTGGCCACCTTTACCCCAACAAGTTGCACACGGGGCTGTGTGCCCTGCTCCGTGGGCATGTGGAATGTGAACTCTAGCAGGCCCATGAGTCCCTTGTTCATGACTAGCAGATGAGTGCTTTGCAGCTGGCTGCTGACATAGAGGTCTAGATGGAAATATTCTGGATGCCACCTGAGAGAAGCATGGGCCCACCACTGAACCTCACCACACTTGGGGCATCCTTCAGGGAGCCCTGGAAGAGACTCCTGTGGGGAGTGGTGCCTGACCATGTGTTCCTGCCACCCCAGGCTTGCTTGGCTGTACCGAAAGCTAAGAGAATCATTATCTCATGGTCCATCTTAATCCACTGGCACACACTAGTCGCTCAGAGACAACACAGACTCACACTGCTTCTTGGCCCCTCACTGGGGACCCCTGCCCTGTCTCTGTCCCAGTCCCCCTGTCCTTCTCTCAATCCTATGTTCTGAGTTTTATTCTCACTTGTAAGGTTGCCAGATAAAATGCAGGTAAAAATTACAGATAAATAATGGGCAGTATTTTAGAAGTACGTCTCAAATATTGCTCAGGACCTATTTACATTAAAGAATTATCAATGAAAGAGTTATTCATTCTTTATCTGAAATTCTAATGTAACTGAGAGTCTTATGTTTTTATTTGCTAAATCTGGAAACTGAACGCTTGTGGATATAGCCAGTAATAAGGCAAACTCCTGATTATTTTTGTCCTTGGTTAGCTATGTTGAACTGGCCAGAACACTCAACTTCTATAAATGTATCGGCTCCACCTGTGTGACAAGGTTGGGTGAGACTCAAATGAGATAATGAAAGTAAATCCTGTTGGTGTATTATAACTTGTTCTATAGAGGTAAGAGCCAGTATAATGATCACAGAAATCTAGTTAAAATGACTAAGCTCTTTTAAAAGCACTTTTGCATTTCAGGCAGTGTGGCAGCCATGAGGGGGATAGGATAGAGAAGTTAGGGCATTCTAAACCTGAGGCCTCAGTTTGAATCTTGATTCTGCCACTGAACTAGCTGCGGGATGCTGGACAAACTATTCAGCATTGCTACACCTCAGTCCTTCTCTTGGTAAAATGGAGATGCTATTAGGACAGAGCTCATGGGGTGTAATGTGCTAGTGCTTACTGTAACGCTGGCAGGTAGCAGGTGCTTGGTGTGTGAGCAGTTCACTCCTGTTTTGCTAAAAGGAGATTTTGGTGCTCCTCCTACCACATTAAACAGGAGACTGCCTCCTCTACCTTTTCACAAACATCTCCCTAAGATATTAATAGATGTCCCATAGAGAAAAAGTTCCTATGATAGGATCAGAAGTTTGAGAAATTCTGCACATCACATGCCCTTCTGAAGCTTTATATCACACATTTGCATATCAAAGCTTCTGAGATGACCCATTATAGAGAAACTTACTCTATTTTCCTGGGATTTCTTAAACATATTTATACACAAAACACCTCTTTTATGGTCCATGTATTAACATCCTATGTAACTATTGTCACTTGCCAACATCCTTGTTAAACCATTCCAACACAAGAGAGAAAGTCAAGAGGTACTACTATTAATGGAAAATGCAACAAGAAATAAAGGTTGTAGAATATTATGAAAGTTATAACAATAATCACTACAGGAAACACAAATAGTGGTAAAGCTTCAAGGAAGTTTTAGTGGAAGTTAGGGGTTGGTATGATGTTACAGGTGACATAAACCTTGATCTACTAAACAGAGTCAGGAGATTTCTCCTCGAATTAGTACACAAAGCTAGAGTGACATAAATACAGCATGTGTAGGCAATGCAGGAACTACTCAGCTGAAGACAGGGATGGGGAGGCATCCACAGAGACTACTGCTTTTCTTCACATATCCCTCTGTAAACCTGATTTTATAAACTTGCTCACAGGCTACTTGAAAAAACATTCTCTCTCTCTCTCTCTCTCTCTCTCTCTCTCTCTCTCTCTCTCTCTCACACACACACACACACACACACACACACACACACACACACACACACACCTTTGAATTCTCCAAGTTTTTGGGCTTGCTTAACTCCAGGCTGGGCCAACCCTAGACCTGATGAAAAAGAAATGTCTAGGGAATAAGGACCCCCACATCCCCTCCACCGTCCAGTGGTGCAGTGATCAATCACTGGTAGTCAACTGGAACTTCATGCACTGCTTCCCACTTGCTCCCTTTCATTTCTGTGCTTGCTTTAATAATCTTCCCGCCCTCCCTCCCTTCTTTTCTTTTTCACATTTCACGCCGTCCTGCAGTTCTATATTGCAATGTAAGATTAAAATGGAACTAATAAGCCCAGGGCAACTGGCTGATTGGCGAATTCAACTACCATACTATCTAGACAATACCATGACTATTTTTCCTCCCAGCAACTCCACATGTGCCTCCTCCTTTATGGCGTTTTTTTTTTGTTTTTTTTTTGTTTTTTTTTTTTAAGCAAAGAGATTCTGAAAATTCACCAGTAATCCTAAAATAAGAAGAATTTCAAGATGCAGCAAGCTTTAGAAATGAGCTCCAGATGTGTTGTCTAAGCTCTCTTAAATTGCCAAAGCAAGTCAGAGTGGCCTGACTGGCTGATTAGGTGATTAATTCTGCCTAGGTTTAATTTCTGGGATTTTTGGAATCAGCAATGTTCTAGATTAAATTAGTCTTTTATCAAGAAATCTGAATTTGGTTCCCCCTTGGTTTATATGGACAGCTCACATTAGAGACCAAATTTTATCCATCAAAACTCAGTTCAGAATTTGCTTCCTTTCTGAACTCCAATTTCTCTCTTCCTGCTCCAGACACTTTGACTTTTTTGCCCATAAATTCTCACACATGCTTTTGTGCCAACATCTCCTATCCTATACTACAATCTGTTTACGTGTCTATCCTCACTTTGCTAGAAGGTACATTTTATTTGTTTGTTTGTTTGTTTGCTTGTTTGTTTATTTATAGACAGAGAGGGTGGGGGAGGGACAAAGAGAGGGAGAGAGAGAATCCCAAGCAGGTTTCACACTGCCAGCCCAGAGCTCGATGCAAAGCTCAATCCCACAAACTGTGAAATCATGACCTGAGCCAAAATCAAAAGTCAGATCCTCAACCAACTCAGCCACCCAGGCACCCCTAGAAGGTACCTTTTAGACGTTATACACAGATGGTGTGTATAATCCCCTCCTGTTGAGTGTGGACTGGACCTCTGAATATGAGGGGACAGCACTCCATTGATCAGGTTACAGTACATGGCATAGGTGATGGCATAGCCCAAGATTACCTTATTTACATAAGACTGTGGGAGCAGACTGCAGGGACAGGGCACCACTGACATCTCGGTGTTAGCCCACTGAGACAGATTTTGGACTTCCGATCTCTAGAACTGTAAAATCATAAGTGTACGTATTATTTTAAGCCACTAAGCATGTGGCAATTCATTTCAGCAGCAATAGGAAACTGATAGGGATTTCAACCCCTGCCCCATTCTCTGTGACCTTGGTGACTGTCAGTTACCATGCTTACCCTCCTTGCTCCCCAAAGAGAAGAGGTAACCTGACCCAGATTTTCTGTCCTGAATTTCTTTTGTCTTTTTTTTTTTTTAACGTTTATTTATTTTCAAGAGAGCATAAGTGGGGTTGGGGCAGAGAGGGAGACACAGAATCTGAAGCAGGCTCCAGGCTCTGAGCTGTCAGCACAGAGCTTGACATGGGGCTCAAACTCACAAACTGTGAGATCATGACCTGAGCTGAAGCCGGACACTTAACCGACTGAACCACCCAGGTGCCCCCTGTCCTGGATTTCAAATGTTAAGTGCACTGAGGTGAGGATTAGAATGGAAGGCAACTGGAGCTAAATCATCTTAGTGTGATACCTAGAATCAGGCTGTTAAATGAATTTCAACAGTCAAGATCCCTACAGACCCATCCTTCCCAAGGCTGACCATTCTGATTACCCTTCAAGTCGGTTAGCACCACAGTATCTTCATAAATTCCTTTTTTTTTTTTTTTGTTCAAGTTAGCCAAATGCAATTTCTTTTGCTCGCAACAACAACAAATCCCACCCGCTATCATGTGGTCAGCACTTAACTATCTTCTCCCCAAAATATTCTCTCCAGCTTGACTTTCCTTTCTAGGTACTGCGTTTTGTCTTTCATCACATTTTAAGTCCTTGCGACAGCACTTTACACTTTAACTCTCTACAATAACTCTTAGATAATTCTAGGACTAGCTGTTCTTAGAACTATTTCCCTTTAGAGAAACAGACACAAAGGGTTAATTTGCCCAATGTCATCACACGGCTATTTCATGGCAGCACTTGAATTCAAACATGGTCTCTTATTTTCAAACATCCATTATCCATTTCCCCAGCCACTACATACATACATACATACGTACATATACACACACATATGTACATATACACATATATATCACTACATATGTGTGTGTGTGTGTGTGTGTGTGTGTGTATATATATATATATATATATACATACATACAAGAGAGAGAGAGAATTGACATGACGTTATATAACTATATATATATATAGTTTCAGGTTCATGACATAATGATTCAATATTTATATATATATTACAAAATTACCACAGTAAGTCTAGTTAATATCCATCACCACACATAGTTACACTATTTTCTCATGATGAGAAATTCAAAATCCACTCTCTTAGCAACTTTCAAATATACAATATAGTATTATTAACTGTTGCCACCATGGTGTATGTTATATCTCCAGGACTTATTTTATAACAGGAATTTTGTGCTTTTTTACTACCTTCACCCATCCACCAGGCTATATGGCTTTAAAATACGTGATGTCTGGGGTGCCTGGGTGGCTCAGTCAGTTGGGCGTCTGGCTTTGACTTAGGTCATTATCTGGAAGTTTGTGGGTTCGAGCCCCGCATCTGGCTCTGTGCTGACAGCTCAGAGCCTGGAGCCCATTTCAGATTCTGTGTCTCGCCCTCTCTCTTCCCCTCCCCAACTTGTGCATGCTCTTTCTCAAAAATAAACTTTAAAAAATGTATAAAATAAAATAAAATAAAAAGTGATGTCTGTCAAAGAAAGATGAAAGAGGTATTCCTCACAGATGAAAGAGAAGAAGGGCAATACAGCTGTTGTACAAAGAGAAGCCAAGGGAGGAGATTATTTAAGAAGGGAGATTATTTAAGAAGGGAGGAAGGAACCCCCGGGCTAGAGGAATCAACTCACCAATGTTGATTGTTCCTCCCAGTATTGTCTTCTGTGCTGTGATGTTTGGACAAACATTAAGCAAAAAGAATTATGAGAAACAGAAGATATGCTTCCTGTTCCCATTCATGATAAGGCCAACGGTAGCAAAGAAAAGGCTGTTGGGGAGATTACAGGAGATAATGCCAGGAAATCTCTCAGCAAGGTATTTGGCAAGTAATGAAGGTAAATAAACATTTACCTAATTCTAGGACTGACCAACTTCTTTGTCAGAGACAGATTCTTCCTTTAGAAGGATTGGCCCCAGCTTGCAGCCTTGATCCTATGTTGGTGGGTTTTCTGCTTATTTTTCTGAAGATAGTCTTATTTTAGTCCTCTGGAGCCCTTTCCACTCTGAGCTCACACATATCCCCACCAATGCCTGACAGACAATGTGGCAGGATAGAGTTTTCTCCCTCCACCTCTCCACTCCTTCCCTTCCTGGACTGAGTGGCCAGAAGTCCATCTTTGATGAGGAGAAAGTGTGGGCAAAATAATGCTTCACAGACATATTGTTAGCAGCGTTAGCTGGAGAAATGTTGACTGTCTTCGGCGATTCCCTCTGAGGCTAGATATCAAACCAATACTCTGGATGGAATGGAAGGGCCCCAAATCTTCCCATCCAGCACCATCTGGGGGAAACTTTGATAGTCCAAAGAGGAACAGGTGGGGCTTGGGGGAAGGGCAGAGATAAAAAGATCAAAAGAGACAAAGGAGAGAATTGAAAGTGGAACAGAGAGGAGGTGGACTTCGAGGCAACAAGAGGGGGACAAGTAACTTGTTCATTCATTCTCTGGATATGTGTGGGCATCTTTTCAGGGAATGTGCTTGTGGGAAAAGGCTCCTGCCCTCAAGGAACTCATATGCCAGTGAAGGTGTAGACAATAAACCTGTGAACAAATAGATAAACTAGATGATTTCAGAACATGCCAAGTCCTAAAACAAAGATACAAGAGGACGCTGTAACAGAGTGCCTGGATGGTGGAGAGGGGAATTGGGGAATAATATTGACAGAGGAGGCCTGGAAGGTCTCTCTGAGGAGGTGACAGTTATGCTGAGGTCTGAATGATAAGAAGGCAGCATGTGGAGATGAAAGAATGTTCCAGGATGAAAAAAGAACCACAAGCCAACATGGAGGCAAGGAGAAACTCTTCAGGAAGAAAGAAGAGAAAGTTCAAAGTATTGGTGGCCAGGAGTCTGCTGTGGTCAAGCAACTGTAAGTAAATGCTGGAGACTGAGGGCACACCTGTTCCTGCCCCATCTTGCAGAGTATAGGCATGAATGACCAAGGTGAGAATTTTCTCTCAGTAGACTCCACCAGTCCACTTTTCCAAAGGTCGAGGGGAAGGGCAGAGATAACTGTGCACCCTTTAGAGATGAGGAACCCGAGGCAAAGATCATGTGATGGTTCTCCCAGAAGGACAGAGCAAATGTGTGGCTGAGCCAGGCACGAACCAGAGGTGTCTCCACCACAGCTATACACTCTTTCCCTTAAGCCACAGAGATTTTCTCTGGATCCAGCTCATGGGCTGCTTTCCAAGGAGTTTCTGTTTTCTTCAATGTTTCCACTATGTCTTAGAGAAACCTTAAGCGACATCATTCTTAGTATTAACCTTTATATTTGACAATTCTACTATTTTCCTTTTGTTCTCTCTCCCCCCACCCTAGCTTTTTTTTTTTTTTTTTTTTTTTTTTTTTTTTTTTTTTTTTTTTTAATGAAGTCAAGCCTGCCTGTTACCATTTGGTTTATTTAGCCACCTCAGCAGGCCTCTAGAGACAGAGTCTTCTGGGCCAGGAGAGAATAGCCTTTTCTATGTCTAAAAGAAAGGGAGGTAGGCTTTTAATCACAGGGTCCCTCACCAAGTGCTCAGGAGCACGGGGGTGGCCTAGCTTTTATCCCTCCCTCTCACTCACCTGAGGGCAAAATGTCACAAGGATTCTCAAACTTTATAGAAGGTGCTAGAATTTTGTGTGGAGCCTGATAAGAATGCAAATTCCAGGGCCCTGCCACCAGAGGCTCAGGCTCAGTGAAACTGGGTTGGAGTCCAGGATCCATATTTAAAAGACATCTCCATCAATTTTTCTCTACATCAAATTAAATCTGATTCTGGTCACAGAAATACTCTCACTTTATCTTTTAACTCAAATATGTGTATTAATAGGAGTTTCAAAAGCATTAATATTTCTTGAATATAATTTGCATTTAACACCGAGTAAATATTAGATATCAACACTACAGAGAAATAAATTAAAGAATGCATATTATAACAAGGTTAAAATGATGTAGATATAATTAATTTACCCAAAGCGAGTTATAAAAATAACTAAAATACCAAGTTGCTACTGCTGATTTATTTATTGAAAAAGAATTTGACTCTAAGCATCAATCTCAGTTGGTATTGAGGACCTTCCCTTCCCAGAGGTCAGAGAATCAAGAAGGGTTAGGGTGTGAAAAGTGGTGAGGGCCCTCTACTGTCTGTCTACCATGGGTGCCCCCTGATAGCTATCTTTTTTTAAGTTCACAGGTATCCCTTAAATCTGACAGTTCTGCTGTTTCCTGGATGGGCTTGGGGTCTGGCAACCTGGCAGAGAGGGCAGGGCTGGGACTCTGGGGCCAAGGCCCAGGCTCTCTGGGTAGCCAAGCAGATATTCCTTGTATTACTGACCTTGCACCTTCTTCTGGAGGCCTCTGCACAGCTGTATGGGAGGTAACACTCCCAAGGGAACCCTCAGCATTCCTCTCCTTTCCAGTCAAGGAATGACTCAAGAATCTGCATTTATAATACATTTCCCCAGGGAATTCTGGCTACCAGTAATGCTGTCTTAGGCAATATGTTCTAGGGATTCATGTGTTCATATATTCATTCAGCAAGTGTTTATTCACTTGTACTCTGTACCAGTGTTCTAGACAACTGAAGAAACAGTGATCAAAGCAGGCAGAGAAGTCCGTGACCTTATACAGCTTACATTTCTCTGTCATGAGGCACACAATAAACAAGTTAACAAAGGAATACATATACTACAAAACCAGGAGAAGAGAAGATGGCAGTGTAGGAGGACTCTGGGCTCACAGCGTCCTGCTGATTGCTTAGATTCCACCCACATCTGCCTAAATAACCCAGAAAACCGCCAGAAGACTAGCAGAACGGACTCTCCAGGGCCAAGTGTAGATGAGAGGCCCACGGAAGAGGGTAGGAAGGGTGGAGAGGCGGTGTGCATTACATGGACTGGCAGGAGGGAGCCTGGGCAGTGGAGGGGCAGCCCGCCCGGCAAGGCAGAGCCCTCGAGTCTGGCTTGCAAAAGCGGAGGGGGCAGACTGTGAGTTCTGACAGCCAGCGGGACTTAACATCTGGAATGTTAAAAGTGAACAGCTCTGCTCCCGGAGAGCAGGGAGGGTGAGAGGACACCGGGAGGGAAAGATGTTGAGCCCCAGAAGACAGAGCTCAGCTCAGAGGGGAACAAAGGGGCTGGCAAGTGCCATCTCCCTCGCTCATCCCCCAGCAGAAATCCCAAAGGGAACCAGTTCTGGTCACCCAACTTGCTTGCACCGCGCAAGCGCCCAATGCTGTGCTTCTGTGGATCTATCCCTCCGACAGGTCGGCCTCCCTCCCAGTTCTGCAGGGCCCCTCCCGCAGGGGACCACCTATGACAAAGCAAGCTGAGTCTGCCCCTCCTGCCCCTGTGCACCTTGCGGATCCACCCGGCTAATATGCCAGATCCCATCAAAGCAGCACCACAAGCCTGGCAGTGTGCAAGTAGCCCAGACAGGGGCCACACCACTCCACAGTGAGTCCTGCCCCTGGGAGAGGGGAAGATAAGGTACACACCAGTCTGATTCTGGCCCCAGTGGTGGGCTGGGGACAGACATAGGGTCTGACTGTGGCCCCACCCACCAACACAAGTTAGTCCAGACAGCACAGGGGAGTTCCATGCCACCCCAGGGACTATTCAAAATGACGAAATGGAAGAATTCTTCTCAAAAGAAACTCCAGGAAGTAGCCACAGCTAACGAATTGATCAAAAACGATTTAAGCAATATAACGGAACAAGAATTTAGACTAATAGTCATAAAATTAATTTCTGGGCTTGAAAAAAGTATAGAGGACAGCAGAGAATCTATTGCTACAGAGATCAAGGGACTAAGAAATAGTCAGGAGGAGCTAAAAAATGCTATAAATGAGGTGAAAAATAAAATGGGGGTGACCACAGCTTGGATTGGACAGGCAGAGGAGAGAATAGGTGAATTAGAAGATAAAATTGTGGAAAAAGAGGAAGCTGAGAAAAAGATAAAAAAATCCAGGAGTATGAGGGGAGAATTAGAGAACTAAGTGATGCAATCAAACACAACAATTACCTTATAATAGGAATTCCAGAAGAGGAAGAGAGAGAGAGAAAGGGGCTGAAGGTGTACTTGAAGAAATCATAGCTGAGAACTTCCCTGATCTGGGGAAGGAAAAAGGCATTGAAATCCAAGAGGCACAGAAAACTCCCTTCAGACGTAACTTGAATCGACCTTCTGTGTGACATATCATAGTGAAACTGGCAAAATACAAGGATAAAGAGAAAATTCTGAAAGCAGCTGGGGATAAACATGCTCTAACATATAAAGGGAGACCAATAAGACTAGTGATATACCTATCTACTGAAACTTGGCAGGCCAGACAGGAATGGCAGGAAATCTTCAATGTGATGAACAGAAAAAAAATATGCAGCCGAGAATCCTTTATCCAGCAAGTCTGTCATTCAGAATAGAAGGAGAGATAAAGGTCTTCCCAAACAAAAACTGAAGGAATTCATCACCACTAAACCAGCCCTACAAGAGATCCTAAGGGGATTCTGTGAGTAAAATGTTGCAAGGACCACAAAGTACCAGACATCACTACAAGCATGAAATCTACAGACATCACAATGACTCTAAACCCATATCTTTCTATAACAACACTGAAAGTAAATGGACTAAATGCTCCATCCAAAAGACACAGGGTATCAAAATGGATAAAAAAAACAAGACCCATCTATTTGCTGTCTACAAGAGACTCATTTTAGACCTGAAGACACCTTCAAATTGAAAGTGAGGGGATGGAGAACTATCTATCATGCTACTGGAAGTCAAAAGAAAGCTGGAGTAGCCACGCTTATATCAGACAAACTAGACTTTAAATTAAAGGCTATAACAAGAGATGAAGATGGACATTATGTAATAATTACAGGGTCTATCCATCAGGAAGAGCTAACAATTATAAATGTCTTTGTGCCAAACATGGGAGCCCCCAAATATATAAAACAATCACAAACATAAGCAACCTTATTGATAAGAATGTGGTAATTGCAGGGGACTTTAATACTCCACTTACAGTAATGGATAGATCATCTAGACACAGGATCAATAAAGAAACAAAGGGCCCTGAATGATACATACAATATATCATTGACAGATATATTTAGAACTCTGCATCCCAAAGCAACAGAATATACTTTCTTCTCGAGTGCACATGGAACATTCTCCAAGATAGATCACATACTGGGTCACAAAACAGCCCTTCATAAGTATACAAGAATTGAGATCATACCATACACACTTTCAGACCACAATGCTATGAAGCTTGAAATCAACCACAGGAAAAAGTCTGGAAAACCTCCAAAAGCATGGAGGTTAAAGAACACCCTACTAAAGAATGAATGGGTCAACCAGGCAATTAGAGAAGACATTAAAAAATATATGGAAACAAATGAAAATGAAAATACAACAATCCAAATGCTTTGGGATGCAGTGAAGGCAGTCCTGAGAGGAAAATACATTGCAATCCAGGCCTATCTCAAGAAACAAGAAAAATCCCAAATACAAAATTTAACAGAACACCTAAAGGAAATAGAAACAGAACAGCAAAGACACCCCAAACCCAGCAGAAGAAGAGAAATAATAAAGATCAGAGCAGAAATAAACAATATAGAATCTAAAAAAACTGTACAGCAGATCCATGAAATCAAGAGTTGGTTTTTTGAAAAAATAAACAAAATTGATAAACCTCTAGCAAGGCTTCTCAAAAGGAAAAAGGAGATGACCCAAACAGAGAAAATCATGAATGAAAATGGAATTATTACAACCAATCCCTCAGAAATACAAGCAATTATCAGGGAATAGTATGAAAAATTATGTGCCAACAAACTGGACAACCTGGAAGAAATGGAAAAATTCCTAAGCACTCACACACTTCCAAAACTCAAGAAATAGAAAACTTGAACAGATCCATAACCAGCAAAGAAATGGAATCAGTTATCAAAAATCTCTCAACAAATAAGAGTCCAGGACCAGATGGCTTCCCAGGAGAATTCTACCAGACATTTAAAGCAGAGATAATACCTATCCTTCTCAAGCTGTTCCGAAAAATAGAAAGGGAAGGAAAAGTTCCAAACTCATTCTATGAAGCCAGCATTACTTTGATTCCTAAATCAGAGACCCAGAAAAAAAAAAAAAAAAAAAAAAGAGAGAACTACAGGCCAATATCCCTGATGAATATGGATGCAAAAATTCTCAACAAGATACTAGCAAATCGAATTCAACAGCATATAAAAAGAATTATTCACCATGATCAAGTGGGATTCATTCCTGGGCTGCAGGGCTGGTTCAACAATCACAAATCAATCAGTGGGATACATCACATTAATAAAAGAAAAGATAAGAACCATATGATACTGTCAATCGATGCAGAAAAAGCATTTGACAAAATTCAACATCTTTAAGAAAAACCCCTGAGAAAGTCAAGATAGAAGGAGCATAATTAAACATCATAAAAGCCATTTATGAAAAGCCCACAGCTAATATCATCCTTAATGGGGAAAAACTGAGAGCTTTCCTCCTGAGATCAGGAGCACGACAGGGATGTCCACTCTCAACGTTGTTGTTTAACATAGTGTTGGAAGTGCTAGCATCAGCAATCAGACAACAAAAGGAAATCAAAGGCACCAAAATTGGCAAAGATGAAGCCAAGCTTTCACTTTTTGCAGATGACATGATATTACACATGGAAAACCCGACAGACTCCACCAAAAGTCTGCTAGAACTGATACATGAATTCAGCAAAGTCGCAGGATACAAAATCAATGTACAGAAATCAGTTGCATTCCTATACACTAATAATGAAGCAACAGAAAGACAAATAAAGAAACTGATCCCATTCACAATTGCACCAAGAAGCATAAAATACCTAGGAATAAACCTAACCAAAGATATAAAAAATCTGTATGCTGAAAACTATAGAAAGCTTATGAAGGAAATTGAAAAAGATACATTGGAAAAGAAAATGGAGAAATGGAAAAACATTCCACGCTCATGGATTGGAAGAATAAATGTTGTTAAAATGTCAATACTACCCAAAGCAATCTACACATTCAATGCAATCCCAACCAAAATTGCAACAGCATTCTTCTTGAAGCTAGAACAAGCAATCCTAAAATTTGTATGGAACCACAAAAGACTTCAAATAGGGAGGTCAAAGTAATATTGAAGAAATAGACCAAAGCAGGAGACATCATCAAGACAGCATGGTAGTGGCACAAAAACAGACACATAGACCAATGGAATAGAATAGAGACTCCAGAATTGGACACACAAAAGTGTGGACAACTCATCTTTGACAAAGCAGGAAAGAATATCCAACGGAAAAAAGACAGTCTCTTTAACAAATGGTGCTGGCAGAATTGGACAGCAACATGCAGAAGATTGAAACTAGACAACTTTCTTACACCATTCACAAAAATAAACTCAAAATGGTTAAAGGACCTGAATGTGAGACAGGAAACCATCAAAACCCTAGAGGAGAAAGCAGGAAAAAACCTCTCTGACCTCAGACGTAGCAATTTCTTTCTGGACACATCTCTAAAGGCAAGGAAATTAAAAGCAAACATGAACTATTGGGACCTCATGAAGATAAAAAGCTTCTGCACTGCAAAGGAAACAATCAACAAAACTAAAAGTCAACCAACGGAATGGGAAAAGATATTTGCAAATGACATATCAGACAAAGGGCTAGTATCCAAAATCTATAAAGAACTCACCAAACTCCACACCCGAAAAACAAATAATCCAGTGAAGAAATGGGCAGAAGACATGAATAGACAGACACGTCTCTAATGAATACATCCAGATGGCCAACAGGCACATGAAAAGATGCTCAACATCACTCCTCATCAGGGAAATACAAATCAAAACCACACTGAGATGTCACCTCACACCAGTCAGAGTGGCTAAAATGAACAAATCAGGAGACTATAGATGCTGGAGAGGATGTGGAGAAACAGGAATCCTCTTGTACTGTTGGTGGGAATGCAAACTGGTGCAGCCACTCTGGAAAACAGTGTGAAGGTTCCTCAGAAAATTAAAAATAGATCTACCCTATGACCCAGCAATAGCACTGCTAGGAATTTACCCAAGGGATACAGGAGTACTGATGCATAGGGGCATTTGTACCCCAATGTTTATAGCAGTATTTTCAACAATAGCCAAATTATGGAAAGAGCCTAAATGTCTATCAACTGATGAATAAAGAAATTGTGGTTTATACACACAATAGAATACTATTTGTTAATGAGAAAGAATGAAATATGGCCTTTTGTAGCAACGTGGATGGAACTGGAGGTGTTATGCTAAGTGAAATAAGTCAGAGAAAGACAGGTACCATATGTTTTCACTCTTATGTGGATCCTGAGCAACTTAACAGAAGACCATGGGGGAGGGGAAGGGAAAAAAAAAGTTAGGGAGGGAGGCAAACCATAAGAGACTCTTAAAAACTGAGAATAAACTGAGGGTTGATGGGGAGTGGGAGGGAGGGGAAAGTGGGTGATGGGCATTGAGGAGGGCACCTGTTGGGATGAGCACCAAGTGTTGTATGGAAACCAACTTGACAATGAATTTCATATTTAAAAAAAATACAAAATCAGGTGGTGATGGGGAAAAGGCACACAGGGTAAAGGAAAGAAGGGCAGGGGCCCAACTTTTAGAAGGGTGATGGGGCAAGATGATGTCCTCTGAGGCAAGCCCTGGAAAAAGTGAGAACTCTCCAGGAAGAGTGCCCTGAGCAGAGACTAGCAACTGCACAGGCTGAAGCTGGGGTGTGCTTCCTGTCTCTGAAGGACTGTGGGGAGGCCAGTGTGGCTGGAGCAGAACAAGGGAGGCAAGAGCAGGAGGACTGAGTTACATGTCTAGGCAGGGTCAGCCAGGAGGCCAGCAGGGTCAGGGGAAGGACTTGGATTTTACTGGATGTTGAAGGATAAATCCCTTTGGATCCTGGCCATGACCTGGCAATGACCACCACGCTGCTGGTGCCCTGCCCAGAGCCCAGGGACTCCTTTTATTTGCTGTGTGTCGGTCCCCCCTCCTCTGTGTGCCTTCAGAGGACTGCCCAAGTTCATTGGCGCAATCACTCCAGGGTTAACTGAAGAGCCAGAATAGCCTGAAGAGCTCAAGGGCTGCCTAAGAGCCATGGCCCCACCCTGATGCCGAGTGGTGTGGTTGTACAAAAGTCTGCCCTCTCCCCTTCCCCAGTCTGCTGCCTGCCCCTACTCTCTGTTTTGTGACCTGCACCAAATCTTTGGTTCAAGTTCTGCTTCTGAGAGAACCCACCCCATGACAACCTCCAAGAAGTGAATACCCTGTTAGCTCTCCATCTATCACACCATGTCCCCTGGTCTCCCACGGAAATCTTGGCTGGCAGCCTCCAGCAGTGATTCTGTGTAATTCCCACTTGCCTCCTACTCCTCCAGCTTTATCTTCCTGATACTTCTGAGTCTGAATATCTCCCTATCACTGAGAGTTCACAGCACACTCTGGGGAGGCGGCAGAGGCTACTACAGACTTTCCCATCCAAGAGAATTTCAGTCTTGGCTCTGGCACCTACCGGCTGTGTGGGCGAGGTGCCTGTGCCATCTGAGCTTCAGCTTCCTCATATGGGGATTGGTGATAATCAAGCCACCTGGCCAGGTAGTTGTGCCAGTTAAATGCCACAAAGCGTGTGAAGTGGGTAGCTTCACGGTAGCTGCTCAAAAAATGCCACAGCCTTTCTTTCCTACACCACTCTCAGATATTAAAACTGTCCTTCCTTTCTTCAAGGAGCTGGAGGAGGGGCTTTTAAAATGATTATGGTTAAGTGGTGCCTGGGTGGCTCAGTCGGTTAAGCGTCCAACTCTTGGTTTCCACTCAGGTCATGATCTCATGGTTTATGAGTTCAAGTCCCGCATCTGGTTCTGCATTGCCAATATGGACTCTGCTTGGGATTCTCTCTCTCTCTCCCTTTCTCACTGCTCCTCCCCTACTAGCCCTCCTTCTTTCTCTCTCAAAATAAATAAATAAACTTAAAAAATTAAACATGATCACATTAATATCAAACATATATTGTATATTTACTAACATTCCAGGAAGAGTGTTAAATGCTTTATACACGTGATCTCTCTAAGCTCTGTTATGTTGTCGGGATTTAGTTTAGACAATATATTTGTGTGTGTGCTTGCGTGCACATGGGGGGAGCGGGAGGGGGAGGGAGAGAGAGAGGGCTTTCAGTTAAGCTAATGCAAGCAGATCTTCAAGATATTTGGGCTGGATAAAATATTTTAGAAATGTTTTCTATCCTAGCATGAGTTGGGTATAAAGATTCAGAGAAACCTCCAGCCTGAATTTTTAGAAATAACTCAGGAGAGCTAAAGCCCTGATCTGTCTGGTGTCTAGCCATGAGCAAGGAGGAAGATTTGGTGGCTGATTAACATTAATAGACTCCTGCCTCCTCCTCAGTGTGTATCTGCCTTGGGGGAAAGAGGCGTGGACCATTAGGGACTGAAAGCTGGGACTTCGTGGGCCTTACAGACAGGCACTAGAAGTACTTCTGGGTGGCTTGCTCACAAACGTCTTCATGCGTGGTAGAATTTTGAAATTTCCTTTCTTTTTGTCTTGACGGCTGGCTTGTAGAGAAAGAGCTGGCCAGCTCTCCCTTACCTCAACCCCCTTAGGTTACTGGTATGTGCCTTAAGGAACCTAAGAAATGTAGGAGATGTAATTGGCTTAGATCAGTTCACAATAAATCCTATCAGAGAGGTACCACTAATAGAGAAGTTAAGCAACTTGTCTGGAGTCTCCAGGAAGTGGCAAGCACGGGTTCCAAGCCACCTTCTCAATGCAGAGTCCTCTCTCTTGATCACTATGCTGACCTGTCACCAGAACACCCCTCTGTTAGCCACACTTCCTCCATTTTTCTCCATGGACAGGCAGGCTCAGCGTGACTGACTTTGGGACTGGATAATTCTTTGCTGTGGATCTGTCCTGTGTATTGAAGGATGTCTGGCAGCAACCCTGGCCTCTACCCACTAGACGCTAATAGCATCTTTTACCCCCACCTTGTGACGATCAGAAATGTCTTCATTCACTGCCAAATGTTCCCTGGGGAGCTCCTGGTTGAGATGTACTGGCATAGATCCTAACTCCTTAGCAAAATGCTACCTCTTCTTGAGAGAGAGAGAGAGAAGCTCTACTTTCTTAAGTTCTTAGTGTCAGGGACTGTGTCCAGATCTTTACCTATGGATTGGGTATCATTAACCACATCACAACATCAGGGGATAAGACATATTTACTATGGCTGTTCCAAGTAAAAATATGAGACATTGGCTCAACATTACCCTACAAGGTATTCAAGACCATTACTGGGCTGGAGATGTCAGTGTGCATATGTACCTGCTGTCAACAGACCTAAGCAGAATAGGCCTTTCATAGCCATGAGGTTGATTTTGGCAGACATCCCTTGTATGTCACTGCTAGAGGTAGGTGAGCTCTATAGGCCCTGACAGATGGAAGAGCCAATGCACAGTGACCAGACCATATATGGCAATACAACTCTGTTCCACACCCTCTTTGGCAACTAGTCCAGGAAGCCAAACCACAGCCTCTGCAGCAATAAGTCCAGAAAGATCAGGACATGGTCAATGACCACCAACTTCCCCATTTTGTTTTGTTTTGTTTGGGTCCTCACTTCCAACTCAGGACCAAACAGAGAATGCAAAAAATACTCCCCAAACTAATCACATGAGATCCTCTGCTTCTAATTAGTCTGTCTCCAACTTCCTCATACCAATAACCAGCAATGAGAGCATACCCAAAACCTTCCCTTTGCCCACGCAACACCTTCCCACTCCTCTGCCTGCCTGAGTCTCTGCCTAATGCAAGTGGTGGTGGCTAACCACTTGTGTCCTCATATAGCTTGTGTTCTCTAAATAGCTTATGTTCTCATTGGGTGGTCTCCATTTCTCTCCAAGTCTCCTTCCCACCACCTTACTTCCAGGTAGTATGGCACAAGGGAAGCAGGTCTTGAGGATTCTGCCACTCATACAAATAACGTAGCAAGCAAGCACAGTCATACAACGTTGTTGTGTAGACTTGTGGAAGCCTCAGCCCTCAGTTCCCCAGGTCCTTCTACAGCACCTTGCACAAAGCTTTGGCTGAAGGTCGAGATAATATTCCAGACAAGACAGGCAGATGGCTTAACTATGCTCTTGGAATGTCTTCTAGGTATCTCAACACAAGATCAGATGGGAGTCCCAGTTCAGGTGTCCCAACTCAGAGGGTTTAGGCCTCTGGGTTCACTAGATTCTTATATTCCTCTTCATAGAGGTTCATGCATGCCTAGCAGTATTTGCCTTCATTCTACATATATTGAACACCACTATTGGACCAATGAAAAATGGCTTTTAATATTCCAGATGCTAATTTAGAAACCTTCTAGCACTGATCAAAATAGCCAGATTGGGAAGCTTCCTCAGAATAAAACAAATGAACATAGGGGAAGGGAAGGAAAAATAAGATAAAAACAGATAGGCAAACCATAAGAGACTCTTAAATACAGAGAACAAACTGAGGGTTACTGGAGGTGAGGTGGGTGGGGTAAGGGGTTAGATGGGCGATGTGCATTAGGCGGGTACTTATTGGGATGAGCCCCAGCTGTTACATGTAAGTGATGAATCACTGGGTTCTACTCCTGAAACCATCACTACACTAGATGTTAACTAACTTGGATTTAAATAAAATTTAAAAATTAAAGAAAAAAAGGAACTGTAGGGTGTGCATGACTAATTGGGATTGTTAATGGCGGGCTAACTGGAAGGTGTGGGTTCCTGATAAGGGTCCTTCAAATGTTAAGGAACAGCAGACCCTAGAGCATAGGTTCTTAATCCTTTCTGTGCCTTGGACCTTTTTGATGAGGTAGTAAAACCCAGGGATCCCTTCCCACACTAATGTTTACAAGTAATGCTTGTAAGTGAAGAAAACCAGGTATATTGAATACAGTCATCAAAACTGAAAATCAGATATATGTAATATAATAATATATGTGCTTCTTTATTGTGTTAAATATTAAAGTCTGGTGGCAGGTCTCAGAACTGCCAGGATTGGGGGAGCAGTGATGAGCATAAATGACATTTCAAAACACCTGCAACAGTAATGGAAAGTGCAAATACCTGTAATTTCTACTAGTTGCAAAGTCACAGGAACTTCTACGGTTGTCTGCATTCGTGCTTAAAGGGAATGCTAAGTTCTAGTTAGAGGTAATGAAAATAAAGATGTAATTTTTTTTTCCCATCCAAGTTCATGAACTTCCCTGAACTCGATCTGTGGGCCTCAGCAGGAAAATCCCCGCCCAGAGTGTAAAGTTAAATACCCACAGAGCACACTGTCTATGCTGAAGCAAGTGACAGGGGAGGACTGTCATTTATTTGACATTTCTTGGTCTTCTTCCCACCATGAGGGGAAAATGAGTTCCAGGACAGAAGGAACTGTGTTGCGTTGACTGAGTGTCCAGTGTCAGAACAGTGCCTGGCACTTAGCAGGTGTTCAGATATTATTTACTGGATGAGAGGATAACAGGAAGCCGTAAGGTGATGTGTCCTGGAATGGCCTCACCTGCTCAGGTGGTCACTGGATGAGGTGTTGGGGGCAAAGTTAAGATCTCCCTGGGGATAGGGCTATACAGGGCCTGAGACAAGTGAGGGGTGCTGGGCTCACCTGTGAACTGGGATACTCAGAACCCAGTTGTCCTGGGACCAGGACCAGACCATCCTGGGAGTTCTAGGCCCCATGGACCCTTTCCGCTCTTCCAGGATTGTGGGCCCTCTCTTCTGGAACCTTCCTGTAGAATCAGCATTAAGCTCTTGCTCCATGGCCTTCTTCACCCTTTACTTCTTCTGTATCAGGTCTTAAGGTTTTCTTTGGAAGGAAGAGAATGCTTCCTTCCCCTTTACACTATTCCTTACCCCCTTGTCCTTCACTTTTCTCTATAATACTCTCCTCTCTTCCCAGAAGAATTTGGTAACTGATTGAATCCAGAGCTTTGTTTCTAATGAACCTTCAAGATGGCAGGAATAACAATGTTCTCGTGAGGACCAAGAGGAGTTCATTTTCAAAAACTCTCCAAACAGATCAAGAGTACCGTTTACAGAGAGAGATGGAGAAAGAGGTGAAAACCATCAGAGTGTTCACAATCTCACCACATCTCTCTCTTTCCACGCTCTCCCAATGCTCGGTAAAGTATATAATATTAGCCCCATTTCAGGACTAAGGAAACGAAAGATCCAAAAGATCCAAAGATAACGTGCCTAACACCACACAGCTGGTAACTAGAGGCAGTGGGGTCTAGTTCTCCCTGACTTTACAGGAACCCCACACGGCCTTGATCACTGACCAGCTAGCAACCTTAGCCTCCCAAGCAAGACTGGGGCCCTGGGCAGGCAGAGCTGGGGAAATCTGCCTCGGGACAGTGCTTCTCAAGTTTATTGCCATTGTGTTTCAGATGGGCAAGTGGGTTTATCGCACAGGGCTGGTTCCTATCTCCTGACACCCATGACTCACCAGCACATTTGTAGTACTTCAACTGGTCCGACCCTGTTGAACTGATTACAGCCCCAATGTCATGGCAAGGTCTGATTGCTATCCAAATTTCCAGGGCTCGCCCTCACATCCTGGGATTATCTCCTTGTATATCGGCAGACAATTCACAGCTGGGAAGTGCTTTGTGAACCACGTTCAAGCAGCAGGGGTGTGGGACACATCACGTACCCAGGACTCCAACAGGACCCTGAGGTCAGGGATGTGGGCCAGTGGGCCGTCCTTCCTACTAAACACAGCAATCTCTAGGTGTTTTCTCACTCAGACAATGCACAGCTGGCTCTAGCTAAATAATTTGACAATGCCCTCATTCATGGGGAATATCTAGGACTCCTTGGAGATACTAAATGAAATATTTTCAAAGTTTCCTTTGCTCCGAGTGTGATCTTAATTACAGTGTATTTATGGCTGTTGCTATGTGTTTTGGCTAAGAGGCAGTTGAATCATTTAAGAGCTGCTGTTTCAACAGGGACTTTTAAGGTGTTTGGACATCCTTGCTGTCAGTGATTGTGCCTATAATTCTCCTTTCTTTGGAGCACTCATGGGGATTTCTGTGTGCTTCTGGTAAACAGATGTATTTAAATAGTCTGCATTTCTCAGGATTAGGATTTTCACAGAAATACGAGCGTGCAGATTTACTGCTATCTTTTTCTATCAGCAATCACCACCTCAGGAAATATGTTTTCCAGTCCATTTCTTTGACCCTTGGCTTATTTCCTTCTGGGCAGCTTTGCCTCCCTGTTTGCACAGCTCATCTCTAGGAACCCCTTAAAGCCAGAAACACCCTGGCTTGCTGGCTTTTGTGTCTCAGACACACTTTTTCAGTGCCACCTAGTGGCCGGTTTCAGGTCCTAGAATAGAGACCGATGTCTAGCTGGCAAACTGGGACTCACACTCTTTAAGGAACATGCCAAATGTTTGAGAAACTGAAGCACTTTAAGACAGCAGCCAGGGATATGGCCATCTAAAAACAGTCTGGGTCCCCCCCCCCCACCTTTAAAAGGCTGCTGATAGTTTTGAGAGCCTGTCAGGTTTGGATTTGAACTCTGGCTCTGAAGATTGCTAGCTGGGTGACACTGAACAAGTTACTTAACCTGGCCTGGCATGGCCTGGCTTACCTATCTGTGCAAGAGAGACAACAATACTATGGCGATGGGATTAAATAATATATTTCTAGTGCCTATCACAGTAGCTGGCACATGGTAACAGCTCATTTATTATGATGGTTGTTACTATTCTTCTCATTACTTAGTACCTAGAACTCCAGAGGCACTTCATAAATAGTTGTAGTACGAATAACCAAGGCATTTACCAGTCAATTGGCAAATATTTATTAATTACCTCTTAAGCACTCAAATCTGTGTATTGAGTCTGGTGCTGAACAAAGAACTCAGGGTTGGTTATAGGTTCTCTGTCTCCAAGAGCCTAGAATCCCTCTGAGTGGAGAACATGGCCAACAACATGGCAGTTCTGTCCTGACAGGGAGGAGAAGGGGGTGGTGGTGGAATGGGTGCCTTAGGAGGAGAAAAGGAGGAAGGGGGCATCTGGGTTGGGATCTGGAAGGGAAGGAAATGCGAACACGTGAGGTAGGAAAGTGCAAGAAATACTTGCTGGCTACATAGGAGGAAAGGATGAATACAACTCAACTTGGTTCCTGCCCTCAAGCACTCACAGTCTAATGGGAAAGACGAATTCATAAAAAGCAATTTGGCTTTTTTTCTTTTTTTGCTTCGTGACCAGTGGAGTTTGGCAAGCAGCTCTGTTCAATATCTTTTAGGGACCCAGGCTGACAGCAGCTTTACCTCAGTGCTTCTAAAGCTGGCTCCTAAAGTTTCTGCCTAACAAATGACATGTGATACTTCTGCTTACATCTTACTGACTGAAGCGGCCCCATGTCCAGGCCCATCTTTAAAGGGGCTGGGAAGTACAATCCTAACTGTGCTCAGGAGGAGACCGTGAAACATCTGGTGGATGACACAGAGGACCAGCACAAAAGATGATCTTGCTGTAGAGTTTAAATCCAAGCGAAGAGGACAGCATCTGCCCAGACTCGGTCCATGAGGGTATACGGGGACTTACATGAGCTTCCTCATAAATTCACGACAGACGCAGCAAGGGGGAGGGTGTTTACACAGCTGTCCCATGCTTGCCATCCGATTCACCAACTTGATGACAAGGTGGGTGGAGTAAGAGAAGGACAAACTTGCCTAGAGACTTAAATTAAGCTTAGGCAGAGGAGTCAGTTCCCCAGATACATTCAAGCGATGCAGTCAAGTCTCCCAGAGCCTCTCTCTGCTTGAGAGGTCCACCTGACCAGAAGGTAGGGGCAGATCTGCGCTGAGCCAGGTTCTGCACACCTCCCCAGGACTCCCAAGAATGTGCAGAAACAAAAGCCTGCAATGACCTGAGAGAGTGGGGCTCAGGCGGCAGCCCTGGGCTCTGGCTGGCTCCTCAGGACAGAGAAACTGCCTGCAGAGAACAGATCAGAACAGTGGGGTGTCCCTCCAGGGGCCACTGTGAGAGCTCCCCGGCTCTGCTTCCTGGCTCTCACTGAAAACAAAGTGAGACTCTGGATTTGGTGCTTTTTTAAGGCATACGGTTTCTTTAGTGGCTGAGGTGAGCTCCACTTTAAGGAAACTTGACACACGAAACTGGAGATAAATTAGGGAATGGCTCTTTGCTCTCAGAAAGTGTTGTTTTATGTAGAAAGAGGATTTGTCACGAAACTTAGGATACTTGAAATATGACCTGGGCTACAAAAATTCAGTTTGCATACAACATTGCAGGGACACATGTCTTTATCCCAGGCTCATCTGCATATTGGAATCTGAGGAATGCAAAAATAAGGGGTACGTGGGTGGCTCAGGCAGTTAAGTGGTTAAGCATCCAACTTTTTTGATTTTGTCTCAGGTCATGATCTCAGGGGTTCTTGAGTTCGAGCCCCACATCGGGCTCCATGCTGATGTGGAATTCTGTCTGTCTGTCTCTCTCCCTGACCCTCCCCTGCTTGTGTGCTCTCTCTCAAAAATAAAGTATAAAAAAAAGTCTACAAATTACAAAAATAATAGAAACTATAGAGGGAAAAATTCTGGACTTTGGGGCATGCAGACATGGTATCAAACCCTGTCTCTGCCATTCACTAATAGTGAAATGGTCTTAGGGAGGATGCCCAGCTGAGTTTCGGCAACAGGCAGGAAAGCACATACTTCAGCGGCTATGTAATGAGCTACCAGACATGTAGCTCAAACCTGGTGCCTGGCCCTGAGTAGACTCTTGGTAAAATTATGTTTTCCCCCTGTTCCCTAAGTTGACTGGGATGGTGTCTTTGCCATGTTCATAGATTCTGTGTGGGGGGTCCTTAAACAGATCCATCCACCTTCAGACTGCAGAGCAAGCAGGCCACTGCTGGGCCGCCGGCTGCAGGAAGCTTCTGCTGGTAGCTCATAGCCCGTGGCAGAGTGGAATCAAAGGGAAAGCAATTGCTCAGGCTTCTCCTCAGCTGCCTCTGGGAGGGCCTCAGGTTTTTTTCTCATGAAGTCAGATGGAGGAAGAGGACTACTTGTGAGGGAGGTTTAAACGTTCCTAAAATTTAGTTGCTGGAAACCTCCATTTGAGAATGCACTTGCTGTACAAAATGACCAAGAAAGCTCCCCCACTCAAGGCCAGGTAGATGGAGGAGGATGGGTGGCTTGAAGCAGCTCAGGCTTCTGCTGCTCCCTCCTCCAGTCCCTGCATACATAGGCCTCATCTGTCCACATCCCCCCTTCCCCAGAGAAACGGCAGAGAAAACTAGCAGCAGAGTTCTGGGACACTTAGAGATCATTCTCTGCCAATGATGCATGGATGTGTCTCCTCCTCTTCTTCCTCCTTCTCATCTCCTTTCCTCTTTTCTTCTTTTAGTTTTTTAAAAGCTTATTCATTTATTATTTCTGAGAGAGAGCACAAGTAGGGAAGGGGCAGAGAGGGAGACACAGAATCCGAAGCAGCCTCCAGGCTCTGAGCTGTCAGCACAAAACCTGATGCAGGGCTCGAACTCGCAAGCCATGAGATCATGACCTGAGCCAAAATCGGACACTCAACCCACTGAGCCACCCAGGCGCCCCTCTAAAAAAATTTTTTTTAACAGAGACCATGATTCACTTTGAGGAATTTTTTCACCTTTGGATACAAATGGCCTGTTTTTTCTTGTCTCCCCTTCTACCTCTGATTGTCGTTGCTCAGTCTCCTTTGTGGACTGCTTCCCTCATTCCTGAATGGAGGAGGCCCCTCTAGTGTCCCTTCACACTTTTTCTTCTCTCCTCAGGCAATTTGACCCTCCTTTGTATCTTCGGGAGATGCCACCTCACGCCTCCTAGTTTGTATTTTGGGAAGATACCTATGCTGAGTTGCTAAATATGAGCCCTCCCTGGCTTGTCCAATGACACCTTGGGTTCAGCGTGCTTTGGGTTGACCTCACTTCCAGCATACGCCTACCTAGTTGCTCAAACCAGAGGTCTACGTGGCATATTTTACTGCTTTTTTCCACCAAGCCTCATAGACAGTGCCTGTTTTCTTGTTTTTTCTTACTGTCACTTTGCTAGTTCCAACATCGATCATCTTCACCATCCTTTTAATGAGCCTTCCAACTGACCTGATCCGGTGTGTTCACCATAGATGTAAATTGGGACGTTTCTTTGCTTAAAAACTTTCATGACTCCCATGATCCCCAGGATAAGCTTCACTCTCCCTAACAAGGCAAGGAAGGTGTTCTGAGGTCTAGTCCCCATCTCCCTGCTCTGGTTTTATTGCCTTCCAAGGCCACACTGTTATCAACATCAGTTGTCTTGCAGTTCCCCAAGCAGGTCACACTGCTTCAAACCTCTGCTCAGTTTCTGGAAAATCCTTTCTTCTGCTGTATACATGATAAACTCAAAAGCATCCTGTGATTTTTGTTTTTTCTCTATAGAGTTGTCTCTGCCTTTTGAAACTGAATTAATCACCACCCCCTCTGGGCAGCTGCTGTAGCTCACGCCATTGCACCTCCATTGTTATGCTCAAAATTGCATTTTATGAGTTCATCTTTCCCATTAGACTGTGAGTGCTTGAGGGCAGGAACCTAGTCGTATTCATCCTTGTATCATCAACTTCTGGCCCAAGGCCATATTGTCAATATTAAATAGATATTGTGTTTCAGATCTCGAATGTTCCACAAGAGGCTTTCTGTGCATTTGGAAGGGAGAGATACAGGAAAACCATCTGTCCAGAGCTCATGTGCCTATCCCACATGGCTCTTTGCTATCTGAGAGCTGCTCAGGACCCCTCCAGGCCTCCCCCAACCACAAAATCCCTTTCAGTTCTATCAACTTTCCAAACTCTTCTTTCTTCCCAAACTGTGCTCTGTTTTGCTTTCTAATATGACAGATAAACCAAGCTGGGCTAATTAGGACCAAGATATTGATGGCTGGTAATGACATAAAAAATAACTATGGACAGTTTACATTATTTAATATAACCACTCCTGGGGATATTTATGTTTGAGTAAAAATAACTACCCCTTATGAGTTCTTTTTGTTTTTAGAAATTTAGGATTATAGCATGCATATTTGTAAAATAAAAAATATTGTTATTGATATGAAGAAAAGAATCCCAAATAAGTGCTAACTTTAGCCAAATGTTTCTTCCAGCGTGAGATATCAGTTTCTTAAAAAAAAAAAAAAAACACACACACTTCCTAAAATTCATTTAAAAACTGTGAAAAATGAGGGGCGCCTGGGTGGCTCAGTCGGTTAAGCGGCTGACTTCGGCTCAGGTCATGATCTCGCGGTCCGTGAGTTCGAGCCCCGCGTCGGGCTCTGTGCTGACAGCTCAGAGCCTGGAGCCTGTTTCGGATTCTGTGTCTCCCTCTCTCTGACCCTCCCCCGTTCATGCTCTGTCTCTCTCTGTCTCAAAAATAAATAAACTTTAAAAAAATATTAAAAAAAAAAAAGAAAAGATAAAAACTGTGAAAAATGGGAATGCTTGGGTGGCTCAGTCAATTGAGCATCCAGCTCTTGATACTGGCTCAGATCCCAGGGGTCATGGGATCGAGCCCTGTGTCAGGCTCCATGCTGAGTGTGGAGTCTGCTTGAGATTTTCTCTCTCTCTTTCTCCCTATGCCCTTCTCCCCCACTTGTGCTCTCTCTCTCTAAAATAAAATAAATACAAAATTATGAAAAGCTGTCAGGAATTAGAGTTACATTTGTTTAACTACATTTTAAACAGCAGGCAGAATTTATTGGGTGCCTTCTTTCTTGTTATAACTTTGGTTGGGTTTCATCATCTTCTGTGTGTCCTCATTATGCGTTGTTAGAGACTGTACTGGGGATGAGCATGTGATTCAGTTCTGTCAATGAAACACAGGGGAAGATCTTCAGGAAAGTCTTGAAAATACTTCGTTGTTTTTTACTTCTCTACTGGACGCTATCAGGTCTGCATAGATGCCTGCAGGGTGGCAGCCATGAGGAGGGGCAAACAGGGGTCAAGCCAACATGAGAATCACAGAGCAGACAGACAGAAGTGACCTGGATCTTCCATGACATTCAGCTGCTGAATGCTGAAATGGAGCCTCTCTACATGGGGAATTCTTACAATGAACGTAAATAAATACTGCTTTTTGTTTACTCCAGTGGTCCTTTGAAAAGACCAACAAAATTGACAAATGTTTAGCTAGGCATATGAGGAAATAAAAGAGAGAAGACTCAAATTAATAAAATCAGGGATGAAAGAGGGGAGCTTCACTCTTGACATTACAGAAATAAAAAATGATCATATGGCCATGAATAATTGCATGCCAACAAATTAGAAAACTGATGGAATGGACAAACTTCTAGAAAGAAACAAAAAACTACCCAAACTGACTCAAGAAGAAAGAGAACGCCTGAAGAGATCTCTAACAAATAATGAGATTGAATTAGTAATCAAAAACATTCCCCCAAAAAAGCCTAGGACCAGATGGCTTCATTGTGAATTCCACCAATCATTTATTTTGTTTTCTTTTATTTCTTTTCAAAGTTTTTAAAAGTTTATTTTTGAGAGAGAGAGAGAGAGAGAGAGAGAGAGAGAGAGAGAGAGAGAGAGAGAGAGAAAGCGGGTGTGCAAACAGGGCAGGGGCAGAGAGGGAGATGGAGTATTGGAAGTAGGCTCTGCACTGAGAGCAGTGCCTGGTGTGGGGCTCAAATGTGAGATCATGACCTGAGCTGAAATCAAGAGTTGGACACTTAACTGACTGAGTCACCCAGGTGCCCCTCCACCAGTCATTTAGAGAATCAACACCTATTTTTTATACAGTCTTCCAAAAAATAGAGGAAGAAGGAACACTTCTCAATTCATTTTAAAACAAGACAAAGACAATGTAAGAAAACTATAGGTTAATATCCCTTATGAATATAGACTAAAAAATTCTTTACAAAATACTGTCAAACTAATCTAGCAATGTAAAAAAAAAAAAAAAAAACATGTTCCAATTCAAGATGGTGACATAGAAGAATCCTGAAATTACCTCCTTTCATGGAAACACTGTATCTAAAGCTATATATGGAAAATTTTTCACTGAAAAAAATCCAAGCACTAACTGAGCAACTCCGACACATTGGGTAAATGAGAAAAAAACCCACATCCAAGCTGGTAGAAGAGGCTGAGACACAATCTTGCCATAAACCACATGCCTCGATGTGGTGACCCATAACCAGGAGAGAACTCACAGGCTCAAGCTTCTCCATAACTATAAAAGGGCTCTGACCCCACATCAGGCATCACAACTTTAATCACCAGCACCAGTGATTACCAAAATATCTATCTTTGAAAGCCAATTGAGGCCAGTGGGTTTGTGATTTCCCTCTGCCTCACTTTAGGTCACCAGTATCTCTCCTGAAAGGGAGCTTGTATACATGTTTGGCATGCTGAATTTTGTGACTGCCACCCATGGAATACCTCTAGATCATCTGGCTGTGATGGCCATCCAGGCTTATCATTTGTAGGTCTCACAAGACTGAAACAAATGGAGAAAGAGCTCTTACCTAGCTACCATCCCCAGAGCACTACAGAGAAACTACAGATGAAGCACTCAGTCTTTCTGTGAAAGAGACCTATTAGGTTACCTTCATAGAAGCACCATGAAAGACACACAAGTATAGGTAGACTGTAATCCTCTCTAGGGATATAGGAGAGTGGGTGTTATCTTTGCACCTTCTTTTTAACAGAATCAAGAGCACTGATATCTCCTGGAGGGGAGCTTACACACACTGGTTTTCACGTCTGGAACTCCAGTTCTATGGATGCTGCTACAATCAGGGGCTATCTCCTGATTACCTGGCTCTGGTGGCTAGTGGGGCTCATGCTCATGGTCCCAAAGGAATGTATATATTTGCATATTTTTAAAAGATGCTCCCAGAGGGTCTGGCTTCCAAACAGGCTGAATCTAGGTGCTGAGATCCTACCTTTAGGGGACAGTGACAGATCTTGGCACATGTTCAACCATTGGGAGCCATTAAAAAAATAATAGACTGCTTGGACAAGCACAAGGATTGGAGAGATGACAAAGAGCCAAGTCAGGGTTGAATGACAAGTTTCATCTCCTACATGAGACCATTCCTTCAACACTGGGAGAGGTGGTTGTTTCATTTACTATATAGAAATGAACACAGAGAGTCAAGCAAAAAGAAGAAACAGAGGAATATGTTCTAAATGAAAGAACAAGATAAAAACCTCAGGAAAAAAACCTTAATGTAATAAAACTTTAATGAAAAAACTTTAATAAAATTTGTTAAATAGCTTATTTAATAAATTTTATTAAATAGCTTATTTAATAAAATAAAGTTTTAATAATAAAACTTTAATACAATAATAAAAAAGTAATTTGCCTGAAAAAGAACTCAAAGTAATGGTCATAAAGATGCTCACTGAACTGGGTAGAATACATGAACACAGTGAGAACTTCAACAAAGACTTGGAGAATGAATAAAGAACCAAACAGAAGTCACAGAGCTGAAGATTACAATAAATAAATTAAAAAGCACCCTAGAAGAGTCTAGCAGGAGATTAGATGAAACAGAAGAAAGAATTAGACAACTTGAAGACAAGGAAGTAGAATTTACCCATCCAAGCAGGAGGAAAAAAAGGTAGATAGCATAAGGGACTTATGGGACACTACCAAATAGGATAACATTCACATTATAGGGCTCTCAGAAGAAGAGAGAGAAGAAATGGCAGAAATCTTATTGAGAAAATAATGGTTCAAAACTTCCTTAATCTGGGGAAGGAAACAGAAGCTGAGAGTTCAAATAAGATGAACCCAAAGAGATCCACACCAAAACACAATATAATGAAAATTTCAAAAGTTAAAGACAAGGTGAGAATCTTAAAAGCAGCAAGAGAAAAACAAGGAAACCTGCATAAGACAATCAGCAGATTTTTCAGCAGAAACTTGGTGGCCAGAAAGGAGTAGCACAATATATTCAAAGTGCTCAAAGAAAAAAAAAAAAAATCAAAACCCAGCTGACAATACTCTATCCTGCAAAGTTATCAGGATTGAAGGAAGGAGAAAGAGTTTTCCAGATAAGCAAAAGCTAAAGAAAGGAGTTCACCAGCCGTAAATCAACCTTACAAGGATGTTAAAGGGACTTCTTTAAGCTGGAAAGAAAGAGTGCTAATTAGTAACAAGAAACACTTATGGAAGAGTAAATCTTACTGGGAAGGTAAATATATAGTAAAAGTAGTGGATTAATCACTAAAAGGCTAATATGAAGTTTAAAAGACAAAAGTGGTAACAATAGCTATAATTAATTAGTTAAGGGATACACAAGATAAAAAGATGTAAAATCTGACATCAAAAAACATAAAACAGAATATTACAGATATAGGTTATATGTAAACCTCATGGTAACCACAAACCTATAATAAATACACAAAAAATAAAGAGAAAGAATATAAGCATAACTCTAAAGAAAGGCATAAAGCCACAAGGAAGAGAACAAGACAGGGACAGAGAGGAACTATAAAAAGAACCAGAAAACAATCAGCAGAATAGGATAAATACACAACTGTCAATAATTACTGTAAATGTATATGCACTAAATTCTCAAATCAAAAGACATAGAGTGACTGAATGGATTAAAAAAAAAAAAAAACAACCCAAGGCCCATCTATATGCTACTGACAAAAGATTCACTTTAGATGTAAGGACACACACATGGTGAAAATGAAAGGATGGAAAAAGATGTTCCATGCATATGGAAAGCAAAAGAAAGCTGGAGTAGCTATACTTACATCTGACAAAATAAACTTTAAAACAAAGACTGTAGTAAGAGACAAAGAGGAGTATTACATAATAATAAAGGGGTCCATCCAACAAGAGGACATAACATTTATAAATATTTATGCACCCAACATGCAAACATCCAAATATATAAAGCAGATATTAAAAAGCCTAAAAGGAAAAGTAGACAGAAATCCAATAATAGTAGGGGACTTTTATACTTCATGTACATTGATGGGTAAATCAACCAGATAGAAAATCAGTAAGGAAACATTGACCGTATATGACACGCTGGAACAAATGGACTTTACCAATATTTATAGAAAACTTCCATCCAAAAGCAACAGATTACCTATTCTTTTCAAGTGTACATGGACTATTTTCCAAGATAGATCATATATCAGACAAAAAACAAGTCTTAACACATTTAAAAATATTTAAATAACATCAAACAACTTTTTCAACTCCCATGGTATGAAACCAGAAATTAATTACATGAAGAAAACTGGAAAATTCCAGCTACTAAATATCTAATGGGCCAAAGGAGAACTCCAAAGAGAAATTTAAAAATACCTTGAGATAAACATAAATGGAACATATCAAAACTTATGGGATGTAGCAAAAGCACTTGTAGCATTAGCCCTTCACAGTGATTGAAAACATTTGTTTTCAATGTCAGATTTTACATCTTTCTCTTGTGTATCTCAACTATTGTAATTATAGCTATTTTTACTTTTGTCTTCTAAACTTCATATTAGTCTTATAAGTGATTAATCCACTACCTTTACTGTATGCTTAGCTTTCCAGTAAGATTTACTCTGCCTCAAGAAATAAGAAAAATCTCAAATAAACAATCTAACATTATACCACAAAAAAACTAAGAAAAGAAGAAACAAAGCCCAAAGTTAGTTGAAGGAAGAAAATAACAAAGATTTGGAGCATAAATAAATGAAACAGAGACTAAAAAGACAATAGAAAGAAGTCAATGAAACTCAAAGATGGTTCTTTGAAAAGATAAACAAAATTCACAAATATTTAACTAGACTCACCAAGGAAACAAAATCAAATGGAAGAGAAGACATCAAACTGATGATACCACAGTAATACAAAACATCACAAGAAACTACTATGAATAATTATGTACCAACACATTGGAAAACCTAGAAGAAATAGCTAAATTCCCAGAAACATACAACTTACCAAGACTAAATCATGAAGAAATAGAAATCTGAACAATCCAATTACTAGTAAGGAAATTGATTAACCAAAAACCTTCAAACAGAGGTACCTGGATGGCTCAGTCGGTTAAGCGTCCGACTTTGGCTCAGGTCATGATCTCACCACTCATGGGTTCAAGCTGCTCCGCATTGGGCTCCGTGCTGACAGCTCAGAGCCTGGAGCCTGCTTTGGATTCTGTGTCTCCCTCTGTCTCTGCCCCTCCCCTGCTCATGCTTTATCCCTCTCTGTCTCCCAAAAATATATAAATGTTAAAATAAATTAAAAATACCTTCAAACAAAAGTTCAGGACCAGACAATTTCACTTGCAAATTCTACCAAACATTTAAAGAGGAATTAGTACCAATCTTTCTCAAACTCTTGTAAAAAATATAAGATGAGGGCTCTTCCAAACACATTTTTTTTATTTTTTTCCAAACTCATTTTTGAAAGCCACCATTATCCTGAAAACAAATCCAGACAAAAATGATACAAGATACGAAAATTAGAGGCCAACATTCCTGACAAACATAGATACAAAAATCCTCAACAAAACATTAACAAACTAAGTTCAATAATCTATTAAAAGGATCATACGTTGTGATCAAATGGGATTTATTCTAGGGATGCCAGGATGGTGAACATCAGAAAATAAATGTAACACTACAGCACAGTAACAAGATGAAGAATAAGAATCCTATGATCATCTAAATAGATACAGAAAAAGCATTTGACAAAATTCAACAACCATTTACCATGAAAAAAACTCTCAACAAAATTAATTTAGAGGGAATATACCTTAACATAATGAAGGCCATATATGACAAACCCATAGCTAACAACATCCTCAATGGTAAAAAGCTGAAAGCTTTCCCTATAAGGTCAGGAACAAGACAAAGATGCTGATTCTTGTCACTTTCATCAGCATCGTGCTGCAAGTCTTAGAGCAATTAGGCAAGAAAAAGAAATACAAGTCATCCAAATTGGAAAGGTAGAATTAAAAATGTCACTATTTGCAGATGACATGATGTTATATTTAGAAACCCTAAGAACTATCAAAAACTGTTAGATCTAAGAAATCAATTCAGTAAAACTGCAGGGTATAAAATCGATATAAAAAATCAGTTGCATTTATATATACTAATAATAAACTCTCATAAAGAGAAGTTAAGAAAACAATCCCATTTCCAATGCATCACAAAGAATAAAATGCCTAGGAATAAATTTAATGAAGGAAGTAAAGAACCTGTACTCTGAAAACTATAAGAACTTGGTGAAACAAATTGAAGAAAACACAAATAAATGGAAAAAACATTCTGTATTCATAGACTAGAAGAATTAATGTTTTTATAATGTCCATACTATCCATAATGATCTACAGATTCAATGCAATCCCAATCAAAATTCCAATGGCATTTTTCACAAATAAAAAATCCTACAATTTGTATGGAACCACAAAAGATCCCAAATAGCCAAAGAAATCTTGGCAAAATAAAACAAACCTGGAGGCCTACTTCCCGATTTCAAACTATATTACAAACCTACAGTTATCAAAACAGTATGATATTGTCATAAAATCAGATGCATGGATTGATAGAATGGAGAACCCAGAAATAAACTCATGCATATATGATCAATTTATTAATTACAAATGAATCAAGAATATACAATGGGGGAAAGGATAGTCTCTTCATTAAATGGTGCTGAGAAAACTGGATAGCCATACACAAAATGATGAATCTGGACCATTATTTTAAGCCATACAGAGAAACTAACTTGAAAGAGTTTAAAGATTTGAAAGTAAACATCAAACTCCTAGAGGAAACTATAGGCATTAGGCTCCTTGACATGTGTCTTGGAGATGATTTTTTTAGATTTGTCACCAAAGCAAAGACAATAAAAAACAAACAAGTGGGACATTAAACTTAAAAACTTCTGCACAGCAAAGGACACCATCAATAAAATGAAAAGGCAACCTACTGAGTGGGGAAAAAATATGTGCAAAACCTATGGAATTTATATTAAAAAGGTGAATTTTATGGCTATATCAATTACATCTAAATAAAGAATTTAATCAAAAAATAAAAAAAAAACAGGAATAGTTTATTGGCAGTGTTTCTCCTTCAGATTCCTCTCTCCTAGCCCTTCTGAAGAACTGAGCTCTGGAGATGTGTCAAGTAAGGAATTGCTGCAGCTGAGGTCAGAGAGGATTTTTTCCTGCTTTCTCCTCCAGGGTTTTGATGGTTTCCTGTCTCACATTCAGGTCCTTCATCCATTTTGAGTTTATTTCTGTGAATGGTGTAAGAAAGTGGTCTAGTTTCATTATTCTGCATGTTGCTGTCCAGTTCTCCCAGCACCATTTGTTAGACTGTCTTGTTTCCACTGGATGTTCTTTCCTGCTTTGTCAAAGATTAGTTGGACGTACTTTTGTGGGTCCAATTTTGGAGTCTCTATTCTATCCCACTGGTCTATGTGTCTGTTTTTGTGCCAATACCATGCTGTCTGGATGATTACAACTTTGTAGTAAGGCTAAAGTCTGGGATTGTGATGCCTCCTGCTTTGGTCTACTTCTTCAATATTATTTTGGCTATTTGAGGTCTTTTGTGGTTCCATACAAATTTTAGGATTGCTTGTTCTAGCTTCGAGAAGAATGCTGGTGCAATTTTCATTGGGATTGCATTGAATGTGTAGATAGCTTTGGGTAGTATTGATATTTTAACAACATTTTTTCTTCCAATCCATGAGCACGAAATGTTTTTCCATTTCTTTGTATCTTCTTCAATTTCCTTCATAAGCTTTCTACAGTTTTAAGTATACAGATCTTTTACATCTTTGGTTAGGTTTATTCCTAGGTATTTTATGCTTCTTGGTGCAATTGTGAATGGGATCAGTTTCTTTTTCTGTTGCTTCATTATTAGTGTATAGGAATGCAACTGATTTCTGTACATTGATTTTGTATCCTGCAACTTTGCTGAATTCATGTATCAGTTCTAGCAGACTTTTGGTGGAGTCTACCAGGTTTTCCATGTGTAATATCATGTCATCTGCAAAAAGCGAAAGCTTGACTTCATCTTTGCCAATTTTGATGCCTTTGATTTCCCTTTGTTGTCTGATTGCCGATGCTAGCACTTCCAACACTATGTTAAACAACAACAGTGAGAGTGGACATCCCTGTCATGTTCCTGATCTCAGGGGGAAGTCTCTCAGTTTTTCCCCATTGAGGATGATATTAGCTGTGGGCTTTTCATAAACGGCTTTTATGACGTTTAATTATGCTCCTTCTATCTCGACTTTCTGGAGGGTTTTTATTAAGAAATGATGCTGAATTTTGTCAAATGCTTTTTCTGCATCGATTGACAGGATCATATGTTTCTTTTCTTTTCTTTTATTAATGTGATGGATCACACTGACTGGTTTGTGAATACTGAACCAGCCCTGCAGCCCAGGAATGAATCCCATTTGATCATGGTGAATAATTCTTTTTATATGCTGTTGAATTCAATTTGCTAGTATCTTGTTGAGAATTTTTGCATCCATATTCATGAGGGACTATTTGGACCTCGTGAAGATAAAAAGCTTCTGCACTGCAAAGGAAACAATCAACAAAACTAAAAGGCAACCAATGGAATGGGAAAAGATATTTGAAAATGACACATTGGATACAGGGCTACTATCCAAAATCTATAAAGAACTCACCAAACTACACACCTGAAAAACAAATAATCCAGGGAAGAAATAGGCAGAAGACATGAATAGACACTTCTTTAAAGAAGACATCCAGATGGCCAACAGGCACATGAAAAGATGCTCAATGTCACTCCTCATCAGGGAAATACAAATCAAAACCACACTGAGCTATCACCTCACACCAGTCAGAGTGGCTAAAATGAACAAATCAGGAGACTATAGATGCTGGCAAGGATGTGGAGAAACCAGAACCCTCTTGCACTGTTGGTGGGAATGCCAACTGGTGCAGCTGCCAGTTTGGAAAACAGTGTGGAGTTTCCTCAGAAAATTAAAAATAGATCTACCCTATGACCCAGCAATAGCACTGCTAGGAATTTACCCAAGGGATACAGGAGTGCTGATGCATACGGGCAAATGCACCCCAACGTTTATAGCAGCACTTTCAACAATAGCCAAATTATGGAAAGAGTCTAAATGTCTATCAACTGATGAATGGATAAAGAAGTTGTGGTTTATATATACAGTGGAATACTACTTGGCAATGAGAAAGAATGAAATATGGCCTTTTGTAGCAACATGGATGGAACTGGAGACTGTTATGCTAAGTGAAATAAGTCATACAGAGAAAGACATATACCATATATTTTCACTCCTGTGTGGATCCTGAGAAACTTAACAGAAGACCATGGGGGAGGGGAAGGGGAAAAAAGTTACAGAGAGGGAAAGAGGCAAACCATAAGAGACTCTTAAAAACTGAGAATAAACTGAGGGTTGATGGGGGAGTGATGTGAGGGAGGGGGAAGTGGGTGATAGGCATTAAAGAGGGCACATGTTGGGATGAGCACTGGATGTTTATGGAAACCAATTTAACAATAAATTTCATATTTTAAAAAAATGAAGAACTGAACTCTGTAGAGTTAAATTGATATAGGTGTTCAGTTAATAGAACTGTCCTTTATCTTTTCTATGACTATCTTTGACACTGGATCTTTAATGGTAAGATCGTTGGCTTTAATGTAATGATCATTGACTATGACTTTTGTGGCAATAAAATGTATTTCTTTCTACTTAAGTATAATACTCCTAAAAGTACACCAACCTTAAGTATACAAAGTAAACATACTTATTTAACCATTAACCTGGTAAAGAATGTTTCCAGCATCCTAAAAGTGCTCTTTGTGTACCTGTCCATTCAATACATACTGTATTCTCCTAAATCTAACTACAGCCCCAACTTCTGGAACACCCTTGTCTGAGGTAGGTAGGGTAGCTCTCACCATATTCCCTCAGACTCAGATCTTGTAGTATGTGCAAGGTGTACTTCATTATGTTTTGGCTATGTGCTTGCTTCCTTATTTAAAATGGTGTTATTTGGGCACCTGGGTGGCTCAGTTGGTTGAGGGTCCAACTCTTAACTTCAGCTCAATCATGATCTCATGGTTTGTGGGTCTGAGCCTTGAGTCAGGCTGCATGTTGACAGTGGAACCTGCTTGGGATTCTCTCTCTTCTCTCTGCCTCTCCCCTGCTTGCGCTGCGCGCGCGCTCTCTCTCTCTCTCCCTCTCTCTCTCAAAATAAATAAATTTAAAAAAATTAAATGGTGTTATTTCTCTGTTTTTTTTCTTTCTATAGTTTTAATGGAATGTAAGGGGAAAACACAGCAAAAATATTTCTATTCTTCCCTTAGTGAAAATCTTTCTCTATTTCAATATGTGAATCCTTGCTTTAAGCCAAAGTAATGAACTTTTCTCTTTAGAAATTACAGACTGGTTCCAACTGTCTTTGGAGGAGCATTATCCTTAAGAGAGGCACCATGGTATACTGGAGGAACACTGGATTGGGAGTTAGTCCTGGGTGTTTGACTACTTTCCTGCTCTGTCTGTGTGAGGCTCTTAACTTGTTAAAGCTTTAGTTTCTTTTCACGTAAAATAAAGAGAGTAACACCAGCCTAACCAAATTCATAGAATTAGTGGGAGGATCAAATGGGACAAACAATATTATCCTATTTGTAAAATGCTATTGAAATACAGTATGGTAATTTTTTGCCTCCACATTGGATGCCCTGGAAAGCTGTTGGGGAATACAGAACAAAAAGATGTCATGGCTACTGTTGCCTCTTTATTCCATCTTAATATCCCCCCAGCTAATCTGCAGTCACTGAGGAGTCACATTAACATGGAACTTATATAATTCATAAACCGCTACAACAGCCTGGAAAGGCTTTAATCAGTTGCTTTCACTCTTAATTATTTTAAAACCTCAATAATGGTCAAATGAGCTGCATGGCAGTTTAATTAATTTGCATTAAGCCCGAAGGTCCTGAAAGAGTGGTGAGTTTATGAACATGATGACTAAAGGCTCGGCAGGAGCATGTCAAGCCTGAATGGGTATCTGGGCTGGTTCCCATGGGATTTTCCCAAGCTGTGTGTGTGTGTGTGTGTGTGTGTGTGTGTGTGTGTGTGTGTGTGTGTGTGTGTGTGTGTGTGTGTTGCATTCACAACATTTCCATCTCTGTTTATTACATTAGAATCAGTTTTGAAGCCTCTGAAAATGAGCTCGCTTGCTAAAGAAAAGCTTTGGACTTGTCTATAACTCTAATTGCCTATGTTCTCCTTGCTCCAGTTTCTGTGTTTAATAGAGAGCTGGCTGCATGTTATTTTTATTTCTGTGGAGGAGAATTGGTGCTTCTTACTCCCTGCCCATCATACTGATTTGTAATTAGCATATTTCATCACAAAAATCCCAGTGGGTGATGATGGCATTCCTGAACTGTTTCAACTTGAGCCATATGGTACCCCACGTTGGCCCTGCTCTGAGCGGTGGCTGCTCATTCCCCACCTGGGAGGCTTCCCTTTCAGGCAGGGCTCTGGGAAGGATTTATTACTAACATTACTGTCTCTCTCGGTTTGGACTTATAACCCATCTCATCACGACACATTTATGCCCAAATGGTCAGAGGGCAAAGAGGAAGAAAGGGGAAGTGAGTAAGTAGAGCCATTCATCTGGCTCATTGTACTGGTCTTCTGTTTTCCATCACACACAGCCATGCTGTCTGTGATATTTTGCAATGGCAGTGCTAGAAAATGAGTTTAGAAGAGTAGGAATATACCACTTATCTCCCAGGTTGTGAATATATAATGATATGCTGTGTGTGAAGCAGGTACAACAGAATCTGGCACATAGGAAAGAAGGTGGTTGTTTATTGAACATTTCCTATTTCAATGCAAGTCCTCTTGCAGAGATGAGTTTTCAACTTGGTGTGTGCTCAAGGCATCTTGAGTGGTGCCGTTCCATAGAACTTTCTGTACTGAAATATGATAGAACACTGCTCAATGTGGTAGCCACCAGCCATATGTGACTACTGAGCACTTGGTATGTGATTAGTGAGATTGAGAAATGTAATTAAAAAAAATTTCTTTAACGTTTATTCATTTTTGTGTGAGAGACAGAGTGTGAATGGGGGAGGGGCGGGGGGGGGGCGGGGACAGAATCCGAAGCAGGCTCCAGGTTCTGAGTTGTCAGCACAGAGCCTAACATAGAGCCTGATGCGGGGCTCAAACTCATGAACCGTGACATCATGACCTGAGCCGAAGTCGGATGCTTAACCGACTGAGCCACCCAGGTGCCCTAAGAGAAATTTAATTTTTAATTGAAATTTAAATAGCCACAGATGACTAATACCTACTATGTGGGAAAGTACAGATCTAGACCCTAGATTTATTTTTTTTTAGAAGAGGTCCATTTAAACTTTAAGTAACTAAGATCTTTTCCATGAGTACTGAGAAACTAGGGTCCTCACAGATCCCCTAGACTAGTCTAAAATGAGATCAATGTGATTCACACAACTGTTAGTTTTCAAGTGTCCAGAACATTAATTGAATTCTTTGCTATTTTCAAACATGTTAAAATCCCTATTGCTACACATGCTAGTGGTAGAAAATAGTATTTAGAGAATGACCTGAATGACCCCTAAAGGGCTTTTTATACGGAAATGTGAGCGAACTGTCATTCCTACTCAAGCTTGCATGCACCTCTCTTGGAAGCAGAAAAAGTTGAAAGGGGTATGGAGTTTTCCTAACAGGAAAGAGACATGAAGGCGAGGCGGAGGTGGTGCAATGTGGCTTAGAGCTGGATGAAGATCTGGATGCTCTGCTTTTTGAGGAAGGTCCTGGAGTGGGAGGAGCCTCTTCTTTTACCTTAGGGGAGAACTATTACCCCATGGCTTTGGACCTATCAGAAACCAAAAGCGTGGCTGGAAGAGAAATACCTTGACGGTAGGGGGACGACACCTTTATTATTTAAGTCATTATTTGAATGGCCACTGGATATCAGACCTCTAGACAGGGAATACAGAGAGCAAAAATACATGTCACTTCTACCCCTATGGAGCTTGCTGCCTAGTGGCCCAAAGAAACATGATTATGTAATGGCGCAAATAGCTATGATGACAGGTAAGAAATTTACTGGGTCTGTGTCAGTGGCTGACAGGGGAGTTTTGGGGCTGAATTATACACTACGGGTTGTATGCTCCAGAAAGCATCTCTTGAGATTGAAGAGGAAAGAACAGAAGATGATTAACTGTTCATTCAATACCTTAAATTTGAGGCACTACATTAGCTACTGGCAGGAGATAAAAATGTGACTAAGATGATTTCTTCCTTTCAGGATTAGAGGTGGGCCTCACTGGAGGGAGTAAGTACATATAAAATAGATGCCAAGGCAGATGCTAGAACACAGTCAACGTCAAAGAGGGTGAAGGACATGGGGTTCAGAAGAGACCAAGATTTGCCTTGTCGAGAGTAGCTTTTGCCTAGACTTGGGATATGAACATGAGGTGGTGGGGCCACTTCATTCAAACTGTGCATGTGGGCTTAGAAAGGGAACACCAAGGCTGGTATTACTCTATTAAAAGGAGGAGCCCCTTGTCCATGTTACCTGGTTCCATGTAAACCCAATATCATTGTATAGTCTCATGGTGGTGGAAGGAGGACAGAGGAAGGCAGATGTGAGGAGGTAGCCCCCCAAAGACTGAACTTTAACACTTCTCCAGTCAGGTGGCAAAGCTTAGAACTAATTTAACTTGGTTTAGAGAAAGAATGATTTCTGTTGTATCCTAAAGTTCTGGAGTAAAAGTCATACTTGTTGTGGATGATTACCCTCAAGGAACTTACATGAGGGTGGGTGGATAAAAATGTAATATTTGCCACAGTGCAATTTGAGCCATAGGTGAGGCATCTTATAGGGCATTCAGAAGAAAGGTCACTTATAGTTAGAACCAAGAAAGTCAAAGTATGCAGTGATGTTTGTAATACCTCACTGAGCACATAGTGATTTCATAGTGATTTCACTGAGAACTCACTGATTTCATAGTGGAGAGGGAAGGGAATTCCAAGGAAAGAGTTAGAACAAAGGCATATGAAACATGGAACATATTCTGGTGGCAGAGATGAACCCAGTACTTCTAGGGCAAACAGAGAGAAAAACCTTGCCTTCCTGGCTCAGGGTCTGGTCATTCCCTAGAGTGACATGTCCCCACTGAGAATTATTATATTTTCTTTATATTCCCATAGCTCAGGGATATTTTATCAAACTACACTTCAAACTATAGCTTGTTTTGAAAAATCAATACAAATATTATTTGAAATATAGTAAAATACTGGATATGCTTTTTATAAACTACAAAGGACCTTTAAGGACCCTCTTTTTAGACTGATTCACTACTAATCCTCCTCCCCATTTGAAAATCTGTGGACATGAATACAGCTTAATGGTATGTGAGGAAGCCATGGGTGTTAGAATTGGGAGTTTGGTAATAACCAGATGAAGCAGTTTGCTTCAGACTAAGCTGTTAATAGTGAGTAGGCACAGAAGAAATCAATCAGATCAGAGAGCCCTCATCAGAATAAGATGGACTTAATCAAGGAAGGTTTTTTGGGAAAGGTGCTATGAAGAAGGCACTGAATAACATAAAGGTTTGCAGAAGAATAGTAGGGTGGGGGGGGGGGGGGAATGAACATTCACTTAGTGCTATGTTGCTGAATGAACAAGCAGATAATGAATGAATGGTAGCATGAAATTGTGCAGGTTGAAGTTCACATGAATAGAATAAGTCACCGAGGGACAAGTTCTCAAAAAAATGAGAAAGTGACAAAAATGCAGCACTCATATTTGGAACTCTGTAGGTTGGTAGCAGGTAAACAAAAAATGTTCTTATTGCTACCATCACATGAGAAAGAAAAGTTTCCTTGGAGCTAATGGAAATTGAGTACCATCACCAGACTGGTTAACCAGAGTCAGAAAGAGCAGTTATTTGAGTGAGGTGTACCCTGGTAATTTTATCTCGGTTGAAAATAAGAGTTCTTCCTTTTATGTGGAATAACCCCAGAAAATTTCCTGGGCCTTCAGCAGATTAACTCTGAGAAAAATTCAGGCAGAAAATAGAGCCCATGGTCAAGCTGTGGTATCCGCTGTTCAATCCAGGGTATGAAATTGGATTTAATTTAGCAGAAAGCGATTTTTGGGTGAGATGCCTACCTGCTAGGACTGAGAGAGTCACTAACCTTGGTGGTCTGGTTGCCCAGTGATGACAGGCTGGATTCCTCCCTGCAAAGGCACCCAGCAGTGGGAGGGAGGAGAGGAGAAGCAAGCTCATTAGTATTTGGAGAGAGGAAAAGGCTATTTTTTCTAAGATGCAGGACTTCCTGCCTGGAAACCTAGCGCATAGAGGCCAGCCTGGAGGGGGGTTTTCATCCTGTGAACGCGGTCATGAAACTTTGAAGGTGGCTCTAGCACAAGAATTCCGCTGCCATTTTTAAAAAGGCGACAAAGCAGAGCAATTTTCTAGGTGGTCAGAAATCTGGTCAGCTCCCTTTCCCAGCCAGGTTCTGAATGATTTAAAAACTAAGACAAAGGAGAGGAAGGTCTAAGCCAAATGTCACCTTTATTTGCTGTAAAAACCAGGATGGAGGGTATGGTTTACATTTGTTAGTGCCCCCAGAATTCGGCACACTCATCCTTCCCCCCCAAAAAAATTGGTGGCACCTGAAAAGGCAGCCTCCTCCCTCACATGCTGCAGAGACCCTCCCCTAAAGATGTACCAGAAACCACCTGCTCCCCAAGAGCAGCTATTTCTTACAGGGAGAAGGGGGAGCTAAGATAAACACATCCAGTTGTTCTCAAATTTGTAATTCTACCCCTTAATAAGAAAAGAAGCCAGAAATGTAGCAACCAGCAGAGTGGGGAAACAATGCTCCTCCTAGTATCTGACTGGACCAAGTGGTTTTGCTGGTTCATCCAGGAACCTTTTCAGGGCCCAGAGGGTAGCAGCTCCCTCCACGACACCCCCCACCCCCCACTTCTTGTTGACCCACTGTGGGATTTAACATTAACTGACTTCTCTGGGACTTTATAGTGAAGGCAGTTGCAGTTATGGTTACCCAGAAAAGCTATCCCAAAGTGCTCTTGGAGATTGAATCTCTTCAATTCAGTGACCTGTTCTCAGATCGACTAGATATACTGGGAACTGGCAAGAAACCTGTACTCAGAATTGGCTAGGAAATCAGCAGGGCTCAGGGTGAGAAAAAAAACACAGGTTTAAAAGTTGTAAGAGTTGTAAGACAGCAACAGTAGACCACTGAACCGAGTTCAGGACCCTATCCGTGTGGGGTCTTCTGCCAATGCACAGATCCCATGCCCATGAAGCCAGCCCTCCGTGCTTACAGATGCTATTCATGCTCTCTGGACTATTTCCTCCTTTGCCTGTGCTCCGGCTGGGTCTGGGTCTGGGTCTGGGTCAGTAGGTCTCTCACACATACACACACACCTTAGTATAAGTTATTTGTAACATGTGTAAGAGAAATTCTTATCAGAGTGCAGTTTCATCAGTTTCCACAAAACAAACACGTCCATGTAACCAACGTCCAGTTCATTTAACAGAACATTATCGGAATCTCAAAAGCCCCTTCATGTTCTTTCTAACCTTTACCCCATTTTCTTGTTGTGATTGGCTTCTTTCATCCAATTATCTTTATGAGATTTACCTATGTTGTAGTATGGGCTAACTTCACTTGTTTACATTGCTGTATTTTACATCATTTTACTTACTCACGCAAGTTATGTATTCCTTCTACAGTTGATGCACATTTGCATTGTTTCTAGTATTTGGCTATTACAGTTAATGCAGCTGTGAACATTCCAGTGTGTCTCCCCTGGTGCATTTGTGCATTTGCTTTATAGGAATTGCCAGCTCATGGAGCAAGGGTATGCTAAACTTTAGTTGTTTTCTCAAAAAGATGGAGGAATTTACTCTCCTACTAGCAGTATATGAGAGTTCCATTTGCTTAATCCTCTTGCCAACATTAGTTTTGTCTTCTGTTAAAACTGTTTTTATTTTTTATTTTAGCTATTGTGGTTGGAGGGATGTATAAAAAATGATCAATTTGCCTAATTTCAGAAAGGACTGAAAGATCCTTAGATTCATACATAAAAACCACTTCCTATTTCAGCTTCTCTCTGTGCACTGGCTTTACTCTTCTGCACAATTTTTTCCTTCTGCATGGTGGCAAATAGAGCCATGGCAAGTTCTATTGCTATTAGAAGTTGGAAAAGGAGAGCCCTTTAGACTAGAGGAGTCAAGAACTGGAATTTAAGGAACTTGGAGAAAGTGGGGAGAAGGTGGCCAGGTATTCTCAGGTGGATGAAGGTAGATAGAACAGTCACATCAAAACTGTTCTAGGTGCAGTGGCAGATTTTTCTAGGGAGCAATGGTTGGTATGGCTGAGAGGTAGCAGGGCCAAAGTGTGCAAATGGGGCACTCCCTGGGGCAGAGGAGCTTGGCTGCTACCATTGGTTTACCCATGTCTGGTTTAGGAAAATTAATCTGGCCAAGGTCCATTCAAGGCAAAGAGAAAGGCTGGAGGCTGGTCAGGGCAGGAGAAAGGGATGATGGAGGGCCTGGATCAGTGCTTAGTGTGATATCCGAAGACCAAGAAGAATTACACATATTTGGAAAGAACTGATGGTCCTTGGCCATCCTCCTGTTCTCATGCCATCATGTGGTACAACTGGATGCCCGATTGGACTGCTTATAGAGAGGCACTGTATGGTCTCAGTGGGTCCTTCCCTGGCTGCAGTGGAGAAGCACCAATATCAAGTTATACATACTAGGCACCTCTTGTTAAATTGTTGTCTAATTGCCTAACGAAATAGTGTTGGTGCTCACTGGCCTAAATTTAGAAGAGTGTTACACAATAAAAGTACTTTGGTGTCTTAGTTGATTTCATGACTTCATATAATGGAAAGGTTTAATTTGCTTATTCACTTTTGTAAAGAAATAGAGCTTACTTTGGTAGATTGGAGCCCCAAAACATTAATATAGTTGTACATTTGTACTTTGTATAGTTCATTTTCTCCTTGATTGTGGTATCTTCCTGCCCTTGTCTGCTTTGAAAAGTGCACAGTACATTAACTCCTTTCTCATTTTAATACTTGCCTATTGTTCTGTTTGTATACGAAGTTGACTTACTCCAGAAAAATGTGTAGTTCCTTTAAATATTAAAAAAAAAATCATTCTTCCCCATTCTCAAATGCCTATTTTAGGAGACAGAAGATATAAACCTAACTCTCTCTTTTGTCACCAGAGGTATGAGAACATGTGTAGAAGCAGCATTCAATGGTTGGTGTGGAAGGGAGGTCGTGGTGAGAGAATGGCTAGGGATCTTCAGTCTTTGCTAGAATGAGTCACTCTGCTCCTTGCCTGAGGCCACATGTTTACTGATGATGTGTGTGGAGGTCTGTGCCTATGGGGTACCTTCAACCCAATCTGTGGTAGGTGAGTGTTTGGCAAAGTAATATACTGAAAGAGGGATCCAACTGGTTGGTGAAGAGGAAGGGCTATACATTTTGAGATTGATGGGTTCATACACATTGTCCCTCACTGGAAATGGTCAAAGCATCAAGACAAAACTACACTCACACAGCCTTGATTTCCAATTGTCTAGTATGAGGGTTAAGTCCACCTGTCCTAATTTCTTCTTAGCTGTATTGTGAACATTGCACATATGTGAAAGGTCTACATAATGTAAAGAATTTCAGTTATTAACCAAATAAAAACAAGCTCATTTCCCCATGAGACCTTTAGACTTGGAGCATTTGACTTTAAAGAAGTAGAAAACAGAAAAAGAGAGTATTTATTACCAGTTCTCATTTAGGCCAAGTTTGCTTATCCTGTTTATCTAAAATAAGAGCCAACAATCTGGAGTGGTTTCAATTGGATCTAAATATTTCTCCACATTTGAATGGGCTCCAAGAGCCTGTTCCAGCACTTGGGCCAAAACATCTGCATGTTCTGGAGGACAGCAAAGTTGTCTGCATGTGCAGGGGCTCTGTTTTGGCTGGAGATAGGCAATGGTGTCATCATTCCCACCATGTGGCCATCCAGCTACCTCCTGCTGCTCTCAGTTGATTGTGGGTGTTGAGCCCTGGAATTAAGTCACTATGGGAAGCAAGTTTCTGCTTTTAGCAACTCAGGCCACTCTTTCTGGACATCTTAACTCTGGGAAAGCTGGACTTTGCTCAGGCACAATTTCTGCTTTGGGAGAAAAGAATTATGATGGCTAATGTTCATTAAGAACTTATGCACTGGGCACTGTTCTAAGCACAGTTCTTATGTTAACTCATTTATTCCTCATAATGTTTGAAGTAGATACTGTTATTGTTCCCGCTTTATAGATAAGGAAAGAGGCGGAAGACACTTAACCCATTAAGTACACTCCACGAGTAAGAAACATCATGGATGATAATCACAAGCTATAACAACTAGGACGATCCAGGCACTGGGCAACCAGAGGCAAGACTCTGACCACTAAGATGAGATGCTACCATACACAGAGCAAGCAAAGGCTATGTAGCTACTACTGGATGAACATCACCTTACGTGGCAATAAAAAGCCAGGCCATCTGGCTACAGGGTCTACATTCTTACCACTCCTCAGCATTCCATCTTTACTTTCATAGTGCCTGGCACAGAGTAGATGTTCAGCAAACAGTGTGCTAAATTGAAGTGCTCTGTTGTCCAACAGCTTCCCTGTTGGAGAGCCTATATTTTCTGTCTCTTGCTTTTAGCACCTAGCACAAGGCCTTAAGCATGACTGTCCTCTTGTCGAATAACTCAAAAGTAGTTTCCAGTAGTAGTCCAGAAGTCTTAGGTCTCTTCTCTTTGCCTCTCCTTTGAAGACCCAGTCCCATTCAATTCCTTCTAGCTTCTCCAAGCAAACAACCCATCAGGCCACATGTCGATACACCCAACAGTTCCTTTGTTCGTTCTCAAATTGTTCTATTCTAGGTCATGTAATAACTTTCCAGAAGCCAATGAGAATATGTGGCTCTTAAGAAGTGGCCCTAGTTGCTCTGACCTCAACCATAGCAATCTCTTACTCGACACATCCCCAAAGGCAAGGGAATTAAAAGCAAAAATGAATTATTGGGACCTTATGAAGATAAAAAGCTTCTGCACAGCAAATGAAACAACCAACAAAACTATAAGTCAACCAACGGACTGGGAAAAAATATTTGCAAATGACATATCGGACAAAGGGCTAGTATCCAAAATCTATAAAGAGCTCACCAAACTCCACACCCGAAAAACAAATAACCCAGTGAAGAAATGGGCAGAAAACATGAATAGACACTTCTCTAAAGAAGACATCCGGATGGCCAACAGGCACATGAAAAGATGTTCAGCGTCGCTCCTTATCAGGGAAATACAAATCAAAACCACACTCAGGTATCACCTCACGCCAGTCAGAGTGGCTAAAATGAACAAATCTGGAGACTAAAGATGATGGAGAGGATGTGGAGAAACGGGAACTCTCTTGCACTGTTGGTGGGAATGCAAATTGGTGCAGCCACTCTGGAAAACAGTGTGGAGGTGCCTCAGAAAATTAAAAATAGACCTACCCTATGACCCAGCAATAGCACTGCTAGGAATTTACCCAAGGGATACAGGAGGGCTGATGCATAGGGGCACTTGTACCCCAATGTTTATAGCAGCACTCTCAACAATAACCAAATTCTGGAAAGAGCCTAAATGTCCATCAACTGATGAATGGATAAAGAAATTGTGGTTTATATACACAATGGAGTACTACAGGGCAATGAGAAAGAACGAAATATGGCCCTTTGTAGCAATGTGGATGGAACTGGAGAGTGTGATGCTAAGTGAAATAAGCCATACAGAGAAAGACAGATACCATATGTTTTCACTCTTATGTGGATCCTGAGAAACTTAACAGAAACCTATGGAGGAGGGGAAGGAAAAAAAAAAGGGGGTTAGAGTGGGAGAGAGCCAAAGCATAAGAGACTGTTAAAAACTGAGAACAAACTGAGGGTTGATGGGGGGTGGGAGGGAGGGGAGGGTGGGTGATGGGTATTGGGGAGGGCACCTTTTGGGATGAGCACTGGGTGTTGTATGGAAACCATTTTGACACTAAATTTCATATATTGAAAAAAAAAAAGAAGTGGCCCTAGTTGGTCCTAGAGAAGCAGAGCAGGAGGCATCAGCCCACGGAAGGGTTGAATGAACAACCCTAGAAGGCCTCTGAAGCTCCTGTGTCTTTGGGGAGAGAAAAAAAAATTCTTGGAGTGGATTATCACCACAGAGTAAGAATGGACACAGGTTTTCCATTTAGCAGGTCTAGGATAGAGCTTGAGAATTTGTATTTCTTGGGGCGCCTGGGTGGCTCAGTCAGTTGAGCGGCGACTTCAGCTCGGGTCATGATCTCGTGGTCCGTGAGTTCGAGCCCCGCGTCGGGCTCTGTGTTGACAGCTCAGAGCCTGGAGCCTGTTTCTGATTCTTTGTCTCCCTCTCTCTGACCCTCCCCCATTTATGCTCTGTCTCTCTCGGTCTCAAAAAATAAACGTTAAAAAAAAATTAAAAAAAAAAAAAGAGAATTTGTACTTCTAACCAATTTCCAGGTAGTATTTCTGCTGCTCTGGGCACTGCAGCTTCAGACCACTACACTATACCCCTCCCTCTCTAGGGCCAGTCTTCCTCTACTTCAGAGAAAACTCTTATAGATGAATTTCACCTGGGAGTTTGGAAGGACTCCTGGCCCAAGGCCAAGGTTCTAGTTCTTTCTCAGCAGGCTTGGCTGCATCCTCACTCTGGGCACTTGAATGAAGTTTAATCCTAAGCAAAGTCCTGACACTTGGCCTTGCTGGCCTTAAACCAAGGGCTATTCCAAGTGTGGTGTGGTGTTGTGGTAGCCGTGGCTAGCCAGGAGTATGTGTGATCTATGTGTCCCCACTAGGAACCTGTTAACCACCAATTCCACATGTCAGCTATTGTCCCATTGGGATCCTGATTTTGAAGGCACGAAAGAGTGCCTAGTGACAATCTTCTCTCCTATCCCTCCCAAGCCAGGTTTTCCTCTTCAGAACAGCTCTATCTCCTCTTTGAATCTTCTCCATCCTCTCCAGGTAGATTACAGCTTTTGCCTCAGGGATCCCCAAAGATTGTAAGCACATCTTTTACCACATTTGTGGCATTTATTTAAACTGTGAACAACTGGAGGGCATAGCTCTCTGCCTTGTCGATACTCATGAAAGTACAGGAACAACGTGGGCACTCTCTAAATGTTTGACAAATGTTTACAAAAGCAACAATTAGGAAAACAATGCAATCCAACAGATATAACAGTCTGGCTTTGGAGTCATCTGACCTGAGTGTAGGTTTTAGCTTTACCACCTGTTAATTGTGTACACTTGTATAGGAATTACTTAACGTAGTTCATTCTGTTTCCTAATCTGTAAAATAAGTACAGCCTCTTCCTCATAGGGCTGTTGTGGTAATGAGTAAGACAATACATATAAAGCTTCTATCACCATGCTTGGCACACAGTAGGTGCTCAGGCAATGGTATTTATGAAAGAACCATGTTTTAGACAGTGAGGAGTGGGTGGGAAGAGGATTGGCACAAGAAAGAGGAGTCCTGGAACTTCTGTCTTTCAGGGTCTTATTCAGTATCATCTTTCAGTCTGAGATATTGAAGTGGGATACAGGAGATTCTCAAGGGTAGATGTGCCATATTTGAGCGACAGAGCCAATGACAGTGGAAAGACTCAAGACAGATTGATCTTCACTTCCATTTCCGTGTTTGGTTTTAGTGGTTTGAATTTGCTGGCCGCCCTCTTTCACAGACACCCTTTCTGTCTGTATTCCTCAGCTGATCTGAATCCTACAAAGGGTAGAGGCAATCATAATAAAACCCAAATAGGCCTGTGCAAAGAACTGGGACATCAGGGACCTGTGTTTAATAGGCGTTTGGGAATGACAGTGTTTATTATGTATGCACAGTATGTCAGGGCTATTGAGAAACACTCCTTGTAAATAGAAATACTGTATGATCCAGTAATTCCACTACTGGATATTCACCCCAAAACAATGAAAACACCCGTTTGAAAACCATACGCACCCGTATGTATACTGCCTTATTTACAATAGCGACATTATAGGAGCAACCTAAATGTCCATCGATAGAATGGATAACGAAGATGTGGGGTGTGTGTGTGTGTGTGTGTGTGTGTGTGTGTGTGTACTGGGATATTACTCAACCGTAGAAAATAAGCAATGATTTCTTGCCATTTGTGACAATATGGATAGACATAGAGGGCATTATACTGAGATGACAAATACCATATGATTTCACATATTATATGTGGAATCTAAAATACCAAATAAACAATAGGAGCACCCAAATACATCAAATAGTTAATAACAAACATAAAGGAACACATAGATAGTAATATAATAATAGTAGGGGATTTTAACACCCCATTTTTATCAATGGGCACATCATCTAAACAGAAAATCAACAAGGAAACAATGGCTTTGAGTGACACACTGGACCAGATGCACTTAAGAGATACACTCAGAACATTCCATCGTAAAACAGAATATACATTCTTTGCAAGTGCAAATGGAACATTCTCCAGAATAGACCACTTATTAGCCCACAAAGCAAACCTGAACAAATTTAAGAACATCAAAATTGTACCATGCATATTTTCTGACCACAATGCTATGAAACTACAAGTCAACTATAAGAAAAAATCTGGAAAGACTACAAATACATGGAGGTTAAATAATATGCTACTAAACAATGAATGGGTCAACCAAGAAATCAAAGAATAAATAAAAAAGTACATGGAAACAAATGAAAATGAAAACCAATGGTCCAAAACGTTTGAGATATAGCAAAAGTGGTTCTAAGAGAGAAGTTTATAGCAATGCAAGCCTACTTCAAGAAGTAACAAAAATCTCAAATGAACAACCTAACTTTTCACCTAAAGGAGCTACAAAAAGAACAAATGAAGTCCAAAACCAGAAGAATGAAGGAAACAGTAAGGATTAGAGCAGAAATAAATGATAAAGTGGGGGGAAAAAAACACAATAGAACAGATCAGTGAAACCAGGATCTGGGTCTTTGGGGGGGGGGATCAATAAAATTGATAAACCTCTAGCCATACTTATCAAAAAGAAAAGAAATGGCTCAAATAAATAAGTCACAAATAAGAACAGAAATAACCAATACCACAGAATTACAATCATAAGAGAATACTATCAAAAACTATATTCCAACAACCTGAATAACCTAGAAGAATGGATAAATTCCTAGAAGTATATAAACTACCAAAATCAGATCAGGAGGAAATAGAAAATTTAAACAGACTGATAATCGGCAAATAAATTGAGTCAGTAATCAAAATACTTCCAACAACCAAAAGTCCAGAGCCAGATGGCTTCAGAGGCAAACCCTACTGAACTATTTGTATTATTGGGGGGAGGGGGGAGGGGAGCGAGGGGGAGCGAGGGGGAGCGAGGGGGAGCGAGGGGGAGCGAGTCTCAAGCATGTTCCATGTTCAGCGTGGAGACGGACATGGGGCTGGATTCCACAACTTTGTGATCATGACCTGAGCTGAAATTAAGACTCAGATGCTCCCCCCTTTTTATATCTCCTTAAAATTTACAGAAGAGTTGGAACCTATTCTTCTTACACTATCCCAAAAAATAGAAAAGGAAGGAAAACTTCCAAATTCATTCCATTAGGTTAGCATTACCCTGATACCAAAACCAGAAAAGACACCACTAAAACAGAGAGCTATAGGCTAATATCCCTAATGAACATAGATGCAAAAACTCTCAATAAAATACTAGGAAACCAAATTCAGCAATACATCAAAAAATATTCACCATGAAGGATTTATTCTTGGGTTACAAGGGTGGTTCAATATTCATAAATTAATCAATGTGATATATCACATCACTAGGAGAAGGGATAAGAACCATATGATTATTTCAACGGTTGCAAAAAAAAAAAAGCATTTGACAAAGTACAACATCCATTCATGATGAATACCTCAACAAAATAGGTTTAAAGGGAATATACCTTGACATAATAGAGGCTATCTTAAAAAAATAAATAAATAAATGCCACCTATGAAAAACCCACAGTTAATATCATCCTTAATGGGGAAAAACTGAGAGCTTTTCCCCTAAAGTCAGGAACAATACCAGGATGTCCGCTTTCACCACTTTTATATGACACAGTACTGGAAGTCCTAGCCACAGCAATCATACAACAAAAAGAAATAAAAGGCATCCAAATCTGTAATGGAGAGGTAAAACTTTTCACTATTTGCAGATGACATGTCACTATATATAGAAAACCCTGAAGATTCCACAAAAACTGCTAGAACTGATACACAAATTCAGTGAAGTCACAGGATACAAAATTAATCTACAGAAATTTCTACACATCAATAATGCATTTCTATGCACCAAAAATGAAGCGGCAAAAGGAGAAATTAAGGAAACATTTCCATTTACAATTGCACCCAAAACACTACCTAGCAATAAACTAACCAAAGAGATGAAAGGTACATATTCTGAAAACTATAAAACAATGATGAAAGAATTTCAAGATGACACAATAAAAAGACATTCTATGTTTATGGATCAGAATAAGTATTCTTAAAATGTCTATGCTATCCAAAGCAATCTACACATTTCATGCAATCCCTATCAAAATACCAACAGCATTTTTTCACAGAACAATCCTAAAATTGTATGGAACCACAAAAGACCCTGAATAGTCCAAGCCATCTTGAAAAAGAAAAGCAAAGCCGGAGGCATCGCAGTTTTGAACTTCCAGTTATATTACAAAGCTGTAGTAATCAAAACAGTACAGTACTGGCACAAAAATAAACACATAGGTTAATGCACCATAATAGGAAACCCAGAAATAAACCCACAATGATATGGTCAATTAATGCTGGACAAAGCAAGAAAGGGTACCCAATGGGAAAAAGACAGCCTCTTCAACAAATGGTGTTGGCAAAACTGGACAACATACAAAAGAATGAAATTGCACCACTTCCTTACACCATATGCAAAAATAAATTCAAAATGGATGAAAGACCTAAACATGAGACCTGAAACCACAAAAATCCTAGAGGAGAACACAGGCAGTAACTTCTTGGACATTGGCTGTAACAACTTCTTTTCAGATAGGTCTCCTGAGGCAAGAGAAAGAAAAGCAAAAATAAACTCTTTGGACTACATCAAAATAAAAAGCTTCTGCATAGTGAAAGAAACCATCAGGAAGACTAAACATCAACCTGTGGAATGGGAGAAGGTAATTGTAAATGATATATCCAAGAAAGGGTTAGTATGAAAATATATAAAGAACTTATAGAACTCAACACCCCCAACACAAATGATCCAATTAAAAACCGGGCAGAAGACATGAACAGACATTTCTCCAAAGAAAATATCCAGATAGCCAAAGGTGATGTTCAACATCACTTATCATCAGGGAAATGCAAGATATCACTTCACACCTGTCAGAATGGGTAAAATCAACAACACAAGAAATAACAGGTATTGGCATGGATGTGAAAAAAGGGCTACCCTCTTGCACTGTTGGTGGGAATGCAAACTGGTATAGCCACTCTGGAGGACAGTATGGAGGTTCCTCAAAAAGTTAAAAATAGAGCTACCCTATGATCCAGCATTCATGCTCCTGGGTTTTTATCCAAAGACTGTAAGAACAGTAGTTCAAAGGGATGTATGCATCCCTATGTGTATAGCAGTATTGTTTAAAATAACCAAGATAAAGGGGCGCCTGGGTGGCGCAGTAGGTTAAGCTTCCGACTTCAGCCAGGTCACGATCTCACGGTCCGTGAGTTCGAGCCCCGCGTCAGGCTCTGGGCTGATGGCTCAGAGCCTGGAGCCTGTTTCCGATTCTGTGTCTCCCTCTCTCTCTGCCCCTCCCCCATTCATGGTCTGTCTCTCTCTGTCCCAAAAATAAATAAATGTTGAAAAAAAAATTAAAATAAATTAAAATAAATAAAATAACCAAGATATGGAAGCAGTCCAAGGGTCCATCAACTGATAAATGGATAAAGATGTGGCATATATATACAATGGGATATTATTCAGCCATAAAAAAGAATGAAATCTTGCCATTTGCAATGACATGGATGGAGCCAGAGAGTATAATGTTAAACAAAATAAGTCAAAGACAGATACCATATGTGGAATTTAAGAAACAAAACAAGCAAAGGGGAAGAAATAGCAGAGAAACAAAGCAAGAAATAGACTCTTAAGGGGTGCCTGGGTGGCTCAGTTAGTCAAACGTCTGACTTCTACTCAGGTCATGTTCTTGCAGTCTGTGAGTTTGAGCTCGCATTGGGCTCTGTGCTGACAGCTCAGAGCCTAGAGCCGGCTTCAGATTCTGTGTCTCCCTCTTTCTCTCTCTGCCCCTTCCCCGCTTGCATTCTCTCTCTCTCAAAAAATAAATAAACATTAAAGCAATAAAAAAAAAACAGACTGTTAATTATAGAGAACAATCTGATTGTTACCAGAGGGTAGGTGAGTGGGGAGACAGGTTAAATAAGTGATGGGAATTAAAGAGTGCACTTTTCTTGATGAGCATCAGGTAGTGTATTTAACTGTTGAATCACTATATTGTACACCTGAAACTAATATTACACTGTATGCTAACCGGAGTTAAAGTAAAAACTTAAAACAAACAAACAAAAAAAAACAAAACCCAGACTCTTAAATATGGAGAACTGGTGAGGGGATAGGTGTAATAGTTAAAGGGGATTAAGAAGTACAAACTTCTGGTTATAAAGTAAGTCATAAAAATGAAGAGTACAGTATAGGGAGTAAACTCAAGTCAGCAATATTGTAATTACATTGCATTGTAACAGATGGTGGCTACATTTATCCTGGTGAACACCAAGTAATGTACACAATCGTCCAGTATGTTGTGCACCTGAAACTAACGTAACATTGTGTGCTGTACTTCAGTTAAATAACAGTCCTTGTTCAATCCTTCTCTAAGCTGTGGTTGGCTTAGATATCAGCAGACCTCCCTTTGGTGCTATGGAAAGATACATGAGATAATGTGTTTGAAATTATGAGTTCCAGTAGTGCTGGATTCACATCTAGCTCTCCTTCTCTTCCACACATAAGGAAGACAGGCCTCCTTGCAACTAGACAGAGCCATGTGCCTAGTTCTGGGCCACCTGCAGGCAGAGGTGGTAGTCATCCCACACACCCCTCTGTCTTTTCCTGGGCATGCGATCCTGCCCAAGGCTTTGTGTTTTTAGGGACAGAGCTCCAAGATTAAAACCACCTGATTCCGGAGTTGCAACAGGAGGAAAGCTTCCTTAAAGAAGCAATTGCATCATCCCAAATCCCTTGTTGCATTAAGCCACTGAATTTGGTTTGTTACTCTAAGATAACATAGCTTATGCCAATTCAAAAGGCAATGAGAAAATGCTACACATATTTTCACACTTTTTCCATGACCAATAGTTAATACATGGTATTCCACTCATGTGTTTAGTGAAGTAGCCCAGGCACATTAGTCTCTCATTTTCTTGATAATTTTGTTTTTGGCTGGAAGGCTTCATCCCAACCCTCCCCCCCGACCTTGGAGGAATTACATTAGCCCAAACTCTTCAGTTGAGAACTATCCCTATCCTGTTGAAAAATGTTTATACTTTACTAATGGTGAGAAAAGAGTACCAGCTGCTCTGTAAACAGAATAGGATCTCCAGATAGATCATTGGTTGATAAAATCTAGGGAAATACATAAGCCAATAATTAACTACTTTGTCTATTTTTATTATTTCTTGGTTGGTGCTCCCCGCCCTCCAGTAGACGAGGTAGCATAGTATGAATTATCTAGATCATGGAAAGTGAAACTTGTTTCCTGGGGAAAGTTTGATTAGGATGAGCAGTGTGATTGAATGTAATTACAAGTCCTGGATTACTGTCACACTCCACTAGACACTGTTTCTATCATGTTTTGCAGAAATGGAGCCTTTTGTGCTCAAGGAACACACTTAACTGTGCAGCGTGGCAAGCCCCAATCAAGTCCTGTGCCTCAGTTTCCTCATGGTACAATGGGGCTATCACATCCTTCCCAGGCCTTTGGAAAAGATATGATTTGTACTCAATAGTTACACTTTATTGTGGGTAAATATAATTTCCAAAGAACACACACAAAGAATACAAGCTTCAAAAGAACCCAGGATCAGCGACAGGCTGTAATAAAGTTTCTGATTGATGAAACACCACATAAAATGCTCAGAGGTTGGCAAACTACCTCCCTGGGACCAGATGTGGCCTCCTGTTTATTTCTGTAAATAAAGTTTCATTAAAACACAGTCAAGCTCATTCATCTTACATAATGTTTATGGCTGTTTTCACAGTACAACAGCGGAGTTGAGTAGCTGTGGCCCACGAAGGCCATGAATCTGTGTTTCTGGCAAGTCCCACCCAGCTGATGCTGATGTTGCTTTCCTGGAGACCACAGCTGAGAACCATAAGACTAGGGATTACAGTTGGCAAGACATGTTGATGAGACAAATTCCAATGGAAATGCAACAGGATGGGCACCAGCTGTGCATGGAGCTGTTCTCCAACTTCCAGAACAGGGATAGGGGAGATAGGCGCTTCAGAGACTTTTCTCTAGGACTCTGCCTCAGTTTAAAAACAAACAGGGGCCCCTGGGTGGCCCAGTCGGCTGAGTGTCCAACTTCGGCTCAGGTCATAATCTCGCGGTTTGTGAGTTCAAGCCCTGCGTGGGCCTCTGTGCTGACAGCTCAGAGCCTGGAGCCTGCTTTGGATTCTGTCTCCCTCTCTCTCTGCCCCTCCCCTGCTCACTCTCTGTCTCTCTGTCTCTCTCTCTCAAAAATAAACGTTTAAAAAAATTTAAAAACAAACCAAAAAAAGTGAGTGGGGAGCCTTAGGTGGCTCAGTAGGTTGAGCACTGGACTATCGATTTTGGCTCAGGTCATGATCTCACAGTTGTGAGATTGAGCCCCATGTTGGGCTCTGTGCTGACAGTGCAGAGCCTGCATGAGATTCTCGCTCTCTCCCTCTCGCTCTCTCAAAATAAATAAATTTTTTAAAAAAAGTGGATATCCCAGGGCTACATAGAACCAAGCTACTAATGCTATAGTCATTAATTCGTGCTGCACACATACTTGAGGAACTCAGTAAATAGTTGGTATAAAAGAACCCTTCCCCTTGTAGGGGTATGGGAATCCTATAAATCTATAGCACCCAAGGCCAAACATTCCTTAAGTATAGTCAGCAGGTACTAACATGCAGCTATATAACAGATAAATTCTACATGAACATTAATCTGGTATTACTTCTTCTTGATGTCTGCCCACTACCTGAGCTCTGGGAACTGGTCTCTTGGAGATAAAGCCAAGCACTGATAGGCAGGCTTTTCTGTTTGTTTTGTTTTTACTTACCCACCTGTCCCCCTATATCTGCTGCTTTGGGACATCAGTTAACTTGTGTAGAGATTGTTACAACAGAAGCCACTTGGCATAAATGGGGAAATATGGTAGGTGGAAGAGTCACACCCAGGTAGGGAATGGAACGGAGATTGCCCACAGGCCTTGTTAAAATATTCTGCTGCAGGGGCTCCTGGGTGGCTCAGTCAGTTGTCTGACTCTGGATTTCGGCTCAGGTCATGAGCTCACAGTTGTGAGATCGAGCCCCATGTTGGGCTCCACGCTGACAATATCAAGCCTGAGATTCTCTCTCTCTCTCTCTCTCTCTCTCTCTCTCTCTCTCTCTCTCTCAATAAAAGCTCAAAAAAATTCGGGGGGGGGGCGGGGCTGGGTGGCTCAGTTGGTTAGCATCTGACTTCAGCTCATGTTATGATCTCTTGGTTTGTAAGTTCAAACCCCATATTGGGCTCTCTGCTGCCAGCACAGAGCCCACTTTGGATCCTCTTTCTCCCTCTCTCTCTCTCCCTGCCCCTTCTCTGCTCTCTCTCTCAAAAATAAATAAACATTAACAAAATTCTGCAAAGAAGAAAAGCCAGAGTCTTCTTACCTCTGAGGCTTCAGAATAGGAAGTAAGATCCTGCTGTTGTTGCTTAGTCTGGAAAATTCTCTTCACACGGACACACAGCCAGGAGGATTAGGGTGAAAGAGGAGGTTTCTGATCCCACTGTCCTGTACCCATCAGACCTGGTGTTTCAGGCTGGGCTTCGGTTCTTTGGAAGAAAGCTCTTCAGGGACAGCCAAAGAAGGCTAGAATTCACGGAGGGCTCCCCTTCCTCCACCCTCCAGACACTGCTCTACTTTTCACTCCTACAGCGTGGGGCTCTTCAGACTTAGAGCAAACAGCTGTTCTGTAGGCTCTGTGGGGATCACCAATGCAGCACGCCTCTGGTTGAAATTGGCCCAGTCACACTGGTCACATGTGAAACATGATGGCAATTAGGGGGCGGCTGACCAGTTGTCTGAGGACTGACCAATCAGGGAGGAGGTTTTGAAAGTAAAACTCCAGAGCTTTCCTCTTTCAGCCCAGCTGAGAGTACTTCTTGCTTCGGGGTTTGTCTCTTTCCCAGGCCTGAGAGGACCTAGAAGGTGGAGATACCAGATAAACTAAGAAGGGAAACTGAGAGGCCTGGATATTAGAGTCTCTGCTTCCTCTTTGGTCTCTCCAGAGGATTTCTGCTTATCCTGCAGAATTCAGGTTTAGGACCATCTTCCTCCTCATCTCTGAGGAGTGTTTCCTGACCTTCCCTTCAGGGCTTGTCTCTTCCCTCTTTGGCTTCTAGAACACACCTCGATCACAGCACTTTTCACATTGCTCGAATTGCTTGGTTACGTGTCTCTTTTGCCCCTTAACCGTATGTGCTTTTATTTTACTTATTTAAAAACACTTAATACATTTTAACTCTTGAGTACTTAACAATACTAACTCAGTGAATCTTCGTTCCTTGTTATTTCCAGCTTTATTGAAATGTAATCAAGATATAACATTCTGTAAGTTTAAGGTGTACAACATGATTTGATACACATACTTTGTAAAACAATTACCACAGTAGGGTTAGTTAACATTTCCTTCACCTGTGTGTATGTGTGTGTGTGTGTTGAGCACATGTGAGATTTACTGTGTTAGCAACTTTCATGTATATAATACAGTATTATTAACTGTAGTCACGTTGGTATACTTTAGATCCCCAGAACTTCATCTTCTAATGGCAAGATTGTACTCTTTGACCAACATTTCCCCATTTCCTTCACCCCTCAGACTCTGTCAACCACCCTTCTGTTTTTCTATGAGTTCAGCTTATTTTTTCTTGATTCCACAGATAAATGAGATCATTCAGTGTTTTTCTCTGACATTTCACTTAGAATTAACACCTTCAGCATCCATCCATGTTGTTGCCAATAGCAGGTTTCCTTCTTTCTAAGGCTGAATAACATTCCCTGGTAAATATATACCACATCTTATTTATCCCTTTATTCATTGTCAGACTCTTAGTTTGTCTCCATGTCTTAGCTACTGTAAATACTGTGCAATGAACTGGAAATGCAGATGCCTTTTTGAGTTACTGCTTTTTTTCTTCAGTTAAATATCCAGAAGTGGAATTGCAGGATCCTATAGTAGTAGTGTATTTTATTTCATTTCATTTCATTTCATTTTTTAATTTTTTATTTTGTTGTATATAATTTTTAAGGAACCACCATATTATTTTTTGATAGTGACTGCACCAATTTACATTCCCACCAAGAAGAATTGTGCACAAGAATTCCCTTTACTCCACATCCTTCTCAGCATTTCTTATCATTTTTTTGATAGTAGCTATTCTAACAGGTGTGAGATGATATTGTGGTTTTGATGTGTGTTTCCTGATGATGAGTGATGTTGAACACTTCTTCATGTACCCCTTGGCCATCCATATTCTTCTTTGGAAAAATGTCTATTTGAGTCCTTTGGTGATTTTTAATCAGATTACAAATATTTTTTGTTATTGGGTTGTATGAGTCCCATATATATTTTGAATATTAATCTCCTATAAGATGAACGGTGTGCAATCATTTTCTCCTGTTCTAACAGATTGCCTTTCCATTTTGTGGGTTGTTTCTTTTGCTTTGCAGAAGTTTTTTATGTAGTCCCATTCATTTATTTTTGCTTTCATTGTGCTTTTGGTGATATATCCAAAGTCGTTGTCAAGACCCATGTGAAGGAACTTTTCCACTATATTTTCTTCTAAGAGTTTTACAGTTTTAAGATTTTACATTCAAGCTTTAATCCATTTCAAGTTAATTTTTGTGAGTGGTGTAACAATGAAGTCCAATTAAATTCTTTTGCATGTGAACATGTTTTCCCAGTACCACTTATTTTTTTTTTCATATTTATTTATTTTTGAGAGAGAGAGAGAGAGCACGAGCGGGGGAGGGACAGAGAAAGGGAGACACACAATCCGAAGGAGGCCCCAGGCTCTGAGCTGTCAGCACCGAACCCATCACAGGGCTGGAACCCACAAACTGTGAGATCATGACCTGAGCTGAAGTTGGACGCTTAACTGAGCCACCCAGGCGCCCTTTCCCAGTACTACTTATTGAAGATACTATCTTTTCTCCATTGAGTATTTCTGGCTCCTCTGTCAAATATTAGTTGAATGTATGATGGAAGGTTTATTTCTGAACTCTTGATTCTGTTCATTAGTCTGTGTGTCTGTTTTTATGCCCGTACCATAAAGTTTTATTATTAAAGCTTTGTAATATAGTTTGAAATGAGGAACTATTATACTTCAAGCTTTGTTCTTTCTCAAGATTGCTTTGGCTATTTGGAATCTTTTGTGGTTCCATACAAATTTTAGGATTTTTTTTCTATTTCTGTGAAAAATGTCATTGGAATTTTTAAAAGCTGTTATTTATATTCCAGCTAGTCAACATACAGTGTAATATTAGTTTCAAGTGTACAAGGTAGTGATTCAATAGTTCTGTACATCACTCTGTGCTCACCACAAGTGCACTTCTTCATCCCCATCACCTATTTAATCCATCCCCACACCATCCTCCCTTTCTGGTAATGTTCTCTATAATTAAGAGTCTGTTTCTTAGTTTTCCTCCCTTTCTCTCTCTTTTTTTCCCCTTTGCTTGTTTGTTTTGTTTCTTAAATTCCACTTATGAATGAAATCATATGGCATTTGTCTTTTTCTGACTGATTTATTTTGCTTAACATGATATTCTCTAGCTCTATCCATGTCCTTGGAAATGGAGAGATTTCATTCTTTTCTTATGGCTGAGTAATAGTTCATTATACACACACACACACACACACACACACACACACACACACACACATATATATATATATGCCACATCTTCTTTATCCATTCTTCAGTTGATGGATATTTGGACTGTTTCCATAATTTGGCTACTATAGATAATGTTGCTTTAAACATCAGGGTGCATGTATCCCTTTGAATTAGTATTTTTGTATTCTTTGGGCAGATACCTAGTAGTGTGATTATTGGATTATAAGGTAGTTCTATTTTTAAGTTTTTGAAGAAACTCTGTGCTGTTTTCCAGAGTGGCTGTACCAGTTTGCATTCCCACCAACAGTGCATGAGTGTTCCTTTTTCTCCATGTCCTTACCAAAACCTGTTATTTCTTGTGTTATTGGTTTTAGCCATTCTGACAAGTATAAAATGATATCTTATTTGTGGTTTTCATTTGCCTGATTTGTGATGTTTCATTTCAAACATCTTTTCATGTGTCTGTTGGTCATCTGGATATCTTCTTTGGAAAAACATCTGTTCATGTCTTCTGCCCATTTTTAAATTGAATTACTCATTGTTTGCATATTGAGTTTTTTAAGTTCTTTATACATTTTGGATACTAGCCCTTTATCAGATATGTCATTTGTAAATATCTTCTCCCATTCCATAGGTTGACTTTTAGTTTTGTTGATTGTTTCCTTCACTGTGCAGAAACTTTTTATTTTTATGTAGTCCTAAGAGTTTATTTTTTATTTTGTTTCCCTTGCCTCAGGAGACATATCTGGAAGGAAGTTACTATGGCTGATGTCAAAGAAGTTACTGCCTCTAAATTCTGCTCTAGGATTTCTATGGCTTCGGTTCTCATGTTCAGGGCTTTCATCCATTTTGAATTTATTTTTGTGTTTGGTGTAAGGAAGTGGTCCAGTTTCATTCTTTTACGTGTTGCTGTCCAGTATCCCAACACCATTTGTTGAAAAGACTGTCTTTTTCCCATTGAATAGTCTTTCTTGCTTTGTTGAGATTAATTGACTGGGGCGCCTGGGTGGTTCAGTTAGTTGGGCATCTGACTTCGGCTGAGGTCATGATCTCATGGTTTGTGGGTTCAAGCCCCATGTCGGGCTCTGTGTTGACAGCTCAGAGCCTGGAGCCTGCTTCAGATTCTGTGTCTCCTTCTCTCTGTGCTCCTCCCCTGCTCATGCTCTGTGTTTCTCTGTCTCAAAAAAAAAAATTAGTTGACCATATCATTATGGGTTTATTTCTGGATTTCCTATTATGTTCCTTTGATCTATGTGTTTATTTTTGTGCCATTACCATATTTTTTGATTCTTATAGCTTTGTAATATAACTTGAAGTTCAGAACTGTGATGCCTCCAGCTTTGCTTTTCTTTTTCAAGATGGCTTTGGTTATTCAGGGTCTTTTGCAGTTCCATGAAAATTTTAGGATTGTTTGTTCTAGTTCGGTGAAAAATGCTAGTGGTATTTTGATAGGGAGTGCATGAAATGTGTAGATCACTTTGTGTAGCATAGACATTTTGACAATATTTGTTCTTCCAATCCATGAACATGGAATGTCTTTTTATTTCCTTGTGTCATGTTGAAATTTATCAGTGCTTTACAGTTTTCAGAACACAGGTCTTTGTTCTCTGATTAGGTTTATTCCTAGGTATCTTATTGTTTTTGTTGTAATTGTAAATGGGATTGATTCCTTAATTTCTCTTTATGCTGCTTCATTACTGGTGTATAGAAATGCAACAGATTTCTGTATGTTGATTTTATATCCTGAGACTTTACTTAATTCATGTTTCAGTTCTGTAATCTTTTTTGTGGAGTCTTTGTGTTTTTCTATATATAGTGTCATATCATCTGTAAATAGTGAAAGTTTTACTTTTTCCTTACTGATTTGAATGTCTTCTATTTCTTTTTATTGTGTGATTATTGTGGCTAGGATTTCCAGTACTATGTTGAATAAAAGTGGTGAGAGTGGATATCCTTGTCTTGTTCCTGATGTTAGGGTAAAATTCTCAGTTTTTCTCCACTCAAAATGATATTAGCTGTGAGTGCCATTGTAATTTTGATAGAGAGTGCATTAAATCTGTAGAAGACTTTGGGTAGACTTTGAGTGTGGACATTCTGCTAACTTTGGCCTTAGCTTGTTCTTCTTTTAATACTTTTCGAGGTGTAAAGTTTGGTTGTTTATTTGAGCTCTTTCTTTTTTCTTAATGTAGGCATTTATCACTATAAACTTTGCTCTTAGAAATGCTTTTGCTGTATCTCATAGATTTTGGTATATTGTATTTTCATTTTCATGTGTTTCAAGATATTTTTTTAATTTCTCTTTGATTTCTTCTTTGACTCATTGGTTGTTTCAGAGTGTATTGTTTAATTTCCACATATTTGTGAATTTTTCAACATTCCTCTTGTTATTCATTTCTAGTTTCATACCATTGTGGTCAGAAAAGATGCTAAGACTTAAGCCTTCTTAAATTTGCTGTGATTTGTTTTATGACCTAACATAGGATTTAGTCTGGAAATGTTCTGGGCACACTTGAGAAGACTGTGTTCTGCTGCTGTTATATGGAATGTTCTGTGTATATCTATTATGTTCATTCAGTTAAAGTCTAAAGTATATTTCAAATCCAATGTTTCCTTTGTTGATTTTCTGTCTGGTGATCTATCCATTATTTAACTTGGGGTACTGATATCTCTTACTATTATTGGACTATTGTCTTTTTCTCCCTTTAGATCTCTTAGTATTTAATATGTTTTGGTACTCTGATAATGGGTGCATGTATACTTACAATTATTGTATCTGCTTGATGAATTGACTCCTTTATCATTATATAATCATCATCTTTGTGTTTTTTTAATGACTTTTGATTTAAAGGCTATTTTGTCTAGTATAAGTGTAGCTCCCCCTACTTTGTTTTGGTTTCCATTTTCATGGAATATCTTTTTCCCATCCCTTCATTTTGAGCCTATGTGTCTCTTCAAAGCTGAAATGAATCTCTTGCAGGTATTATATAGTTGGGCCCTATTTTTTCTTCCCCATTCAGCCTACTCTCTGCCTTTTGATTGGAGGGTTTAATCCATTTAAATTTGAAGTAATTATTGATAAGTAAGAACATACTAATGCCATTTTATTCATTGTTTTCTGGCTGTTTTGTAGTTCCTTTGTGAACTTTTGTGAATCAGTGGTTTTCCATAGTGGTGTTCTTTGATTTCCCTCTCTCTGTCTTTTGTGTATCAATAGATTTTTGCTTTGTGATTCCAATGAGAATTACATAAATAATCTCATAAATAGAAGAGTCTATTTTAAGGGGTGCCTGGGTGGTTCATTTGGTTAAGTGTCTAACTCAGGTCATGATCTCACAGTTCATGGATTTGAGCCCCACATCGGACTCTGTGCTGACAGCTCCGAGCCTGGAGCCTGCTTCAGATTCTGTATCTCCCCCTCTCTGCCTCTGCCTCTGCTTGTGCTCTGTATATATCTCTCAACAATAAATAAATATTAAAAAAATTTAAGTCTATTTTAAGCTGACAATTACATACAAAAACTCTACCTTTTTACTCCTCTTCTTACATTTTGTTTTTTAATGTCATATTTTTCCTCTTTTAAAATTATGTATCCAGTAACAAATTATTAGTAGCTTTAGTTGTTTGTAATACCTTTGTCCTTTAACCTTTACATGATAGTTAAGTGATTAATGCCCCAGCATATTACAGTTTAGAGTATTCTGAGTTGATTATATTGTTTTATATTGTCATATGTTTACATTTACATTTACTATTTAGTGTCCTTTCATTTTAGCTGGGAAATGAAACACTTCCAGAATTTCTCATGAGGCAGGTCTAGTGGAGGTAAACTCCTCCAGCTTTTTGTTGTTTGAATAGTCTTTTTGTCTCCATTTCTGAAGGACAGCCTTCCTGGTTAAAATATTCTTGTTTGGTACTTTTTTGTTTTAGCACTTTAAGTATATCATTTTATTTCCTCCTGGACTGTAAGATTTCTGCTGAGAAATCTGTTAATAACTTTATGTAGTTTCCTTTGTCTGTGAGAAGTTCTTTTTTCTCTCACTGCTTTCAAAACTCTTTGTCTTTGATTTTAGACAGTTTATTATAATGTGTCTTGGAGAAGATTGTTTTGAGTTAAAATTATGGCGGTATATATAAGTTATCTGGATGAATTTCGATGTCCAAACTCTCTTCAGAGTTGGGAAATTCTAAGTTATTTATTATGTCTTTAAATATTCTTTGTTCCCTTTCTACCTCACTTTTCCTGAGACTCTACTAATGTGTAGATTGTTTCTCTCCATAGTAATCCACAGGTCACATAGGCTTTCTTTATTCTTTTTCATTTAGTGTTTCTTCTGACTTCATAATTTCGAATGACCTGTCTTCTATTCCACAGAGTCTTTCTTCCATATCAGTCTGCTGTCAATACATTCTGTTGCATTTTTCACTCCATTCATTGTATCTTCAGCTGCAGAATTTGTGTTTCGTTCTTTTTAAAAATGATTTCTACACTTCTGTAAATTTATCATTTTGTCCTTGTTTTGTTTTCCTGACTTCACTAAATTTTCTTTTTGGGTTTGCTTGTGGCTCATTGATCTTCCTTAAAATAGGTATTTTGAATTCCTCATCAGGCCAGTCATAGATCTACATTTCTTTAGGGACAGTACTAGAGAATTATTGTGTTCCTATGGTGGTGCCTTTTGTTTCCTTGATTTTTTAGTTTCCTTGCAGTTTTACATTGCTATCTTTGCATTTGAAGAAGCAGTTACCTCCTCCAGTCTTTACTGACTGGCGTTGGAAGAGAAATACCTTCTTTCAGTTCTGTTAGGAATTCTGAGGCTTTTTCAGATCTTTTCTGTGGATACACCTACTCCACATTTCTTGTTCCCTTTGAAGGGTAATTCTTTTTCTTTTTTAATTTTTAAAAAAAAGTTTTTTTTTTTGAGAAAGAGAAAGAGACACAGAGTGTGGAGTACAAGCAGAAGAGTGGCAGAGAGAGATGGGGACAAAGAATCCAAAGCAGGCTCCAGGCTCTGGGCTGTCAGCACAGAGCCCGACACAGGGCTCGAACTCACTAACCGTGAGATCATGACCTGGGCTGAAGTCGGATGCTTAAACAACTGAACCACCCAGGTGCCCCATCTTACCAATTACTTTAAATTTAAGATTGTATGCCTGCAAGGGAAGGCTGATTGTTGACAGGCTCCCTTTGCTTGCTTTCCTTAGGGGGATGCTATATTCTCAGGTCTGTGTGATTTTTCTCAGTCCTGTAAAGTCAGGCTGGCTTTTTGCACATGCTCACTAGCCACCTGCAAAGGCTCCCTCTTACCACCATTGGTAAGGCAGGGCACACTGAAATAGGGTGGGGGGTTGTGGGTGAGGTGTTCAAAATGTTGGGAAGGGGCACCTGGGTGGTGCAGTCGGTTAAGCGTCCGACTTCAGCCAGGTCACGATCTCGCGGTCCGGGAGTTCGAGCCCCGCGTCGGGCTCTGGGCTGATGGCTCAGCCTGGAGCCTGTTTCCAATTCTGTGTCTCCCTCTCTCTCTGCCCCTCTCCCGTTCATGCTCTGTCTCTCTCTGTCCCAAAATAAGTAAAAAACGTTGAAAAAAAATAAAAAAAAATGTTGGGGATGACTGTGGGCCAGCTGGAGGGATCCACAGGTGAAGCTTCCCAAAGAGTCACTGATGGTTAGTGGGATCTGCATCCACTTGATATGTTTCATTCTGAGTCCTGGCTGCTGTCCTCTCAGCCACTCATTGTCCCCCAGTTATGCAGCTCACAACTCAGTGTTCTGATAGGGGTGAGAGACAAAGGGACCTCTTTAGCAATGTCTCACAGAGCGAAGGAAGCTGGACACCTATGTATGATGTATATGCTCTTGCTTTTTCCTGTGGGAGGTATCACAGGCCAAGAAGTTCTCTCTTAGCATTGTGCTGTGCTACCTGGTGGCAGGGGAAACACGGAGAAAGTGAAACCGTACCTCTTATCCTCATCAGTGTATCCAATCTTGGGTTGTTTTTGTTCTAACAGTGTGCTGGAACTTCTCAGATGAACTCCCAAACATCCACAAAGGCCATTTTGTCCATGAGTAATGGGTGAAATCAGTGTTCTTTGTGGGGAAGATTGTAGGACACTTTATTTTGCCATGTTGACGATGCCACTTTCCTCATCTACTCTTCATAACGATACTATGAGGTAGGTATTTTTGTTATGCCCATTTTTTGGAGGAGAAACCTGAATCACAAAGAGGTTGTATAATTGCCCATACTACACTTCTCATAAATAGTGGAGCTGGTATTCACAATTAGGCAGTTTGGCTCCAAGGTCTTAACCACTGTACTATGTCACTTCCCCTTAAGGGCAGCTTTTATGTCTATCCTTCTTTTATTTCTAATTTCTAACACTGGGCCTGACACAAGGCAAAACATTAACACCAGTTTTTGAAAGGAAGGGTATAGGGTTTATCTGTTAGGAAGGGAGAGGAATGAATAACTTTTTTCAGAGCCAATACATATATATTCCATTTAATTGATCTATGTTGTACTAATTTATTACATTATTTGTCTTTGAACTTATTTCTCTAGCAAAAAGATGTATGTGTATGTGTGTGTGTATAAAAGGTTCTTTGTAGTTTACCATTAAAAAGTTCCATTATTGTTCTGAGTACTCTTGTATACCTCCATTCAAAAGGTGTGAGGGCAGAAACTGTCCTGCACGCTCTTCAGGAATGAGGGTTGGTGTCCTTTAATGCAAACCCTCCATGCTAAGGAGCCCTCTACTCTCACTCTCTTGAATTAAGTATGTTTCACAATGAGGATAATTAATTCCTCTGTAACCTCTCTGCCAATTATTTTGTGTTTTAGTAAATAATTTCTATCCACAATTACTGACCAAAGAAATGTGTAACTTAAGGGCCTGAGCCTATCTTAAAGAAACATAGGCAGACAATCCAGCTGGATCTTAAAAGGCTGTCAATGTCATTCTCCACATCTAGCAATGCCAACCACCAGCCCACCTCTGAAGCGTCTTATATATTTTTTAATGTATTTATTTATTTTGAGAGAGAGAGAGAGAGAGAGAGCAGGAAAGGATCATAGAGAGATGGAGAGAGAGAGAGAGAGAGAGAGAGAGAATCCCAAGCAGGGTCTATGCTAGCAGCACAGAACCTGATGTGGGGCTTGAACTCATGAACAGTGAGATCATGACCTGAGCTGAAATCCAGTCAGATGCTTAACTGACTCACTCAAGTGCCCCTGAAATGATATATTTCATAAGCAGCTCTTCACCCAGAAGATATCAGAGGGCTTCTTCATCCCCCTCCAAGAACAAAGAAAAGGACCATGAGCAAAAATATCTGAGGCCAGACCTGGTCGGTTTGACAGATCCAAACACTGCACAGAGTAGAAGAGGCAGGGAGGGAGACTGTACTGACCAGCTAGCTGTGTTTGGATTCCCTAGTGCTCCCAGGACTCCACAAGCCTGCTGTCCACCTCCGTGGCTTGTCTGCAGTTTAGATAAATGTGGCCTTCATTGGGAGGATGTGCCACTTGAACTCTTGAGAAAAGAACTATGCATTAGGGTGTATAGTCCCCAGGGATAGCTTCACACTCTTGCTGAGGACCATGCTTTGGCAGAGTCTAACCTGAGCCGCATGATTACCTCCTCCTGAATGACTCTTGAACTTTCTCCCCATGTGGCTTTTCTTGCCATTGCGGCACTGTGCAGTCCCCCTTAGAAGTATACAACTCTGAATTTCATTTTCTTTCACTCATATGTAAAATGAGTGAATTATTTTAATTAATCTGCTTATTATTTGTACCGTAGTTTATACAATTAGATAAACCCATCATTCTTTGTAATATATGATAAATTAGTATTTCAGGAACACATCTCCATTGGGATTATCATATAATATCCCTTTACTGTACAGATTTAGTTAACTCTCTAGTTTTCTGAATGCATTCACAGCATTAAATGCTATGTGCCATGCATTGTGCTAAGCTTTTTACATATTTTATCTCACTCCATTGTTGAGATTCAAACTTAGGGAGTGGGTGCCTAGCTTGCTCAGTTGGAGCCACATTGAGTGTAGGGATTACTTAAAAATAAAATTAAAAAAAAATGATTCAAATTTAGAAATTTCAAGGTTGAAATGGCAACTGGAAGTAAAATTTAGGTGTTAGGTAAATAAGACATGAACTCCTCTGTGTGGATTTGGAATTGGTAGGCAAATAACAAGTGCCTATTTAGTGCCAGACTTACTGTGTACCTGTAATAATATTGATTATGAAAAGACAAAAAACTTTCCTTTTTTCCGTGACTAAGTAGTTGTTTATTTAATAATAACTGTTTATTTAAGCATCAAATATCAGATATTCAAAATATAATGATTTTATTCCAATAAAGGGCTTTATTTTTCTCACATAGTGTGAAGTCTGAACATAGTCCAAGATTGGAAGGGCAGCTCTATGCTGTCATCAGAGACCCAGGCTTCTACAATCTTTCTGCTCCATCATCCTTTGTGCATGCTTGTCTCATGGCCACAAGATGGCTGCCATTCTCCAGCCATGTCGTTCACATTTGTGGCAGGAAGAAGAGAATGGGTAAGAGGTGAAAGGAACATGCCAGCTGAGTCACCTCCCTTTTAATGGATCTTCTCATCTATTAACATCCTCTAGCTTTCCATTGGCCAGATCTGTGTCACATATTCACCTACAAATACAAAGGCAGCTGAGAAAATTAGTTATGCTTTTCAAGGAACACGTGAGCCCGCCATGCATTTTTGAGTTTTGGTTTACTGTTTCCAGCATATGTAGTCACTCCAGTAACTCTTAGAGAGGGGTCAGGGCTGGTATGGGCATAGACAGACTCATCACTGCCTACGTGGTATGGATTTAGGAACAATTGGAGGACTCAGAGGCCAGGTCATACAGCCAGGTAGTTGTAGAGCTAGAAATAGCATCTTTGTGCCTCTCGTGACCTTTCATACTTCATCTGAGAGCTCAAGTCCTATAAACTGACAGCTCACTGAGCATCTGAGGGGGTGGCTCCACTAAAGGACCACTGTTCTTTCTAGAACCCTAAGACCTCCAAGTGGCAAGTAGGACATTTATATCCATGGGGTGCTGGGTAAGAATAGACAAATGGAAAATGTTCAGAGAGTGCTTTTTACTTCCCACCCTCTGGACAAATGCAAAACAAGATCGATCATTCTAGAGACCATGGAGTCATTATCTACCCATATGACAATCATAGATTGGGGTTAGAATATGGGTTAAGAGAAAGTCCTTTTTACTGTAAAGAGATCATTTTAGAACCAAATTTTAGGAATTTTAGGACATTTGACCCAAGTAACAGCCCTTCAAGTCAGCTGGTACAGCTGAGAATGGTAAAGTTGAACAGGTGGGCAAACTGCCCAGGGACACGCAGGGTGGCTGGCCAGAGTCAGAGACAGCTCCTGATGCTGTGTTCTTCCCACTTTACTATGCAAACCTGATAACTGGTACTGGTAACCTTTTTAGTGCAAGTAGGAATGGGTCTCTTTTTTTCAAGTATTACAATGTTTATTGATAGATAAAAGTATATAAAATCAGAGCATTAATGCACATGACTTGATAAATTAAGTAGAATTAATTCCAATACTATAATGGAGGACCAATTAAATTTCCCACCATTTGTTTTGTATCCACAAAGACTGCTTCAAGAGCATTAATGATCTCTCGAAACTAATCCTTTTTGTGCCAGTAAACCACGCTTCTTTTGAAAAGTCTTGTGCGGTTGCTCAGGCTCAAGGACATTAAAATCTAGCACATAAAGCCCAATACTAGAGGTAGAAATACAGGCAATATACTATTATGGCAACAACCATAAAATGAGCTGAAGTATTCTCTCTTCCTTTACTGGGACTCATGTGGGAAATCTGCCCTTTTGCCATGTTTGCAATTTTCCAGGAGGTGGCGCCAGATAGCTTAGAATCTGTTTCAGAGAGCATTAATCTGCATTCAAAAGGAGGGAGGGGAACAAAACAAGAGACTCTTAAATATAGGGAACAAACTGAGGGTTACTGGAGGGGTTGTGGGAGGGGGGATGGGCTAAATGGGTAAGGGCCTTAAGGAATCTACTCCTGAAATCATTGTTGCATCATGTGCTAACTAACCTGGATGTAAATTATACAAAATAAATAAATTATAGAAAAGAAGAAGAAGAAGAAAAAAAAGAACAGCTCAGGTGCCCTCAGCAGGGATGAATCTCAGCACAGACCTCCTACCACCAGCACCTAAGCTTTGTCCATTCATTAAGGGCCCGTTGTGAGGTTCCGAGACACAGCTCTCTGAGAATCAAGTTGAGGTGTGATGGGAGAGGTATTTGGGAAGGGGGCAGACCATTTAAAGGCAAGACTTCCTTCTGAAAATGGAGAGGTTGGGGGCTGAACAGTTGGAAAACAACAACAACAAAAAAAACAACAAAGAGCTTCATTTTGTTAGGATATGGACCCCACTGTGACATCTCCCCAGTGATCTCATCCTGTATTATCTAAATATTTAGTCTGTACAAAGGGAGTAGGATGTCTACAGCACAGCTTATGAAAGCCACAGGACAGTGAACAAATATCACCTCCAAGTGAGGCAAAACTGGAAAAAAAAAGAAGTAAAATAAAAAAGCATCCAGCTCCAAAACATTTTGGGTTTTTTTGGTCAAATTACCCTAAGATTTGTCCTCTAAAATGGCTATGAACCAAAATGCAGGTGGGCACGTCAGCGTTATCTCCCCTTGCCGCAGCACAAGGCAGGACTGGTGTCAGCCTGACCTGGGCCCTCCCCTGAGCCACCAGGTGATGTCAGCTACCAGCTGTTATTTCTGGAGTCCTTTCCAGTTCAATTTCCACATCCACAAATCAGTGATTTCACCTGGGGCACTGAGTCACTGGGGATTTACCCAGCATCCAAAGGTGTGTTCCTTTCTCAGCTGTTTCTATTTCTCCCTGTCAAATTTTGAAACTGGGTTGAGTGCAAGAAGTTTTTTAGAAGATGTGGTTATAAATGTTATCAAAATGATAGCACCTTGAAGCCATAAGGAGAATTTAGAGATCTTTAAAGCAGTCCAATTCAGAAAGAGGCAAACAGATCATTGTTGCAGTGTCCCCTTTTAAGTTGCAGATATTTGCCTTAGTAAGCACACGTTTATATACATGCATTGATGCTCAGAGCTGTGTTTCCTATGCCCTTGCCACTCAAAGTGTGGTTCATAGACCAGCAGTATCAGTATCACCAGGGAGCTTGTGAAACAAAATACCATGTTAGGTCCACCCCAGGCCTAAGGCGTCAAATCTTCATTCTAATAAGATTCCCATAGGATTTGTAGGTTCTTCAGAGTCTGAGAAATGCAGACTTACGAGACCTTTTTAAAAGTTAACTCCAATAGCTAATAGTCCGACAGGGTGGGGACCATCACAGAGCTGGGCCCTGCCTCCCAGGGTGGGTGTATCATTATTAATCATGAGGAACTGTGTTTTCTGTTCCATTGCTCCATTGGAGAGGAGAAAAGGGCTAGTTGGTGGGTGTTGGCATGTTTCATTAGACAATAACAAACTGGGGCTGCATATCTGTGCCATTTTAGGGCTCAGGGTATAGATTAGTGACTTGCTTATCTTTTGATAAGCAAGTAGTAAGAGCGGAGGGTCCTGGAGGGAGAGGGGGCAGGAAAGGGCAAGAAAACAGTGAGGGCTCATCATGGATAAGTTAACTCAGGCAGCCAAAGACCACCTGGGATCATAAGGCATCTCCTTAAATGAAAGTAGGGTGGGCAGTTCAAGCTGGGACCTTTTCAGGAAAAATCCAGGGATATCAAGGAATTTCTCATAGCCAAGGGGCTTCCAAAGTTGCCTCAGACTGTGCTATGGGGACTCGAGGTACTAAGTGAGACAATATGGCCGGCCGGGTTCCGTGGCAGATGGAGACAGCATGCAACTAAATACGCAGCTCTCACAGTTAAGAGAATTTCCATTAGTTATAGATATTGGTGGCCCAGAGGGGCCATTCCCATTCTTTTCCTGACCATCTCATATGCCAGTCATGTAGGAGAGGCAGATATCTGCTTCTATGCAAGTACTATAAGCACTTTGAAACGAGATCCAGCTTTTGGCCGAAATGAAGACAAAACTTCTCTCTACTAAATTTTCAGACGAATCCAATATTAACTGTCACTGTTTTTTTTTTTTTTTATTTTTTTTTAATGTTTATTTATTTTTGAGAGAGACAGAGACAGAATGCGAGTGGGTTAGGGGCAGAGAGAGAGGGAGACACAGAATCCGAAGCAGGCTCCAGGCTCTGAGCTGTCAGCACAGAGCCTGATGCAGGACTCGAACTCAGGAGCCGTGAGATCATGACCTGAGCCGAAGTCAGACACTCAACTGACTGAGCCACCCAGGCACCCCATTAACTGTCACTGTTAAGTAAGTAACTGGAGTGAGTGAGGCGGTACTACCCACCGGAAGGCACGGTCCACCTAGGTTGGGCAGGGAGGGAGTGCAGGTGAGCGGGTTTGGGTGGAAACGCTAACTCATTCCTTTCTCGGATGCACACGCATCATTAGAAGGCAGACGTCCTATTCAGAGCATGCTTCATTTCCTGACCTACCCTAGAGTCTCCAAGACCACCCAAGTCCTTGTAATTTAGGCTTGGGGCAAAGAGAGGAAAGAATATCTCTCTCCACTAGTGCCTCCTTTATTCCCCTGGGGGCTTCAGGCTCCAGTTTCTCTCTGCAGGTTATTGTCCCCAGAGAAATGTAACCCTGAGAGAAAATAGCAGCAGTCACACTGGGCCTTTGCCTGGCACGTTGGGTCTTGAAATTAGGTCATAACCCCAAATTTAGACATCAAGGTTCTCTCCCCTTGCATACTGGTCCCTATAGGATGGGGACTTTTCTATGATTCTGTCTGCAGCTTGATTAGTTGGCTCACCTAGCTTTCTGGACTCTAGTGGAGGATTTGAACCAGTGGATGGTGGAAGCTGTCCAGCTGAATTAAGCATGTCTTTTTTATTCTGATGTTTTGATATCTGGGACTTTACTAACCCTCCCAGGGTTAGCCAATTCCTAGAGGCAGTAAGGGACCTACCTGGGAGTGCACCTGTCATATGCAAACCAAGCAATCCAAAGCCCATACCCCACCACCTCCTCTGTCAGACTTTTATCTTTTTAAAAATTTTTTAATGTTTATTTATTTTTTGATATGTATAGAGAGACAGAGTACAAACGAAGGAGGAGCAGAGAGAGAGGGAGACGCAGAATCTGAAGCAGGCTCCAGGCTCCCAGCTGTCAGCACAGAGCCCAACGTGGGGCTCGAACTCACAAACTGTGAGATCATGACCTGAGCCAAAGTCAGACGCTCAACTGACTGAGCCACCCAGGTGCCCTGGAAAAGATCTTTTAAGTCACAAATATTAATTATAGTGGTGATGAAGAATTATTGTTTTTTGTAAACATTGATGATCGTGACCTGAGCCAAAGTTGGATGCTTCACCGACTGAGCCATCCAGGCGACACTCCTCTGTCAGACTTTTTTTTTTTTAATTTTTCCTTAATGTTTATTTATTTTGAGAGACAGAGCATGAGTGGGGGAGGGGCAGAGAGAGAGGGAGACACAGAATCCGAAGCAGGCTCCAGGCTCTGAGCTGTCAGCACAGAGCCCGACGCGGGGCTCGAACTCACGAGCCATGAGATCATGACCTGAGCCAAAGTCGGATGCTCAACCAACTGAGCCACCCAGGCGCCCCATTCTTTCTCAGACTTTTATGCTCCGGGAACACTACACTCTGGCCCTAATCACACCAGAGCCAGGTTCTAGACACCTAGGGACGACAGCCTCTACACCCCAGAGCCTGCTGAAAGCACTCAGACTGGCCAATCCTAGGCCGTTCGCTTTGCCTCACTGGTTACTCCCCGTGAAAACCACAGGGAAGGCTCATGCCCATATTTTCTCCTCCCTCCCTCTGCCTCCTGACTGACTTTGCTGCTACCCTGTGACACCCCATGTGGCATGCTGTGCCTTCTGTTTCTAGAGAACTATGAGTATAAAGGCGTTTTCCTTCATGACAGACATTCCCTGTCTGTGTGTCTTACAATGCCTAACTGAAATACATCTGAGATACATTTAAAACACCAGCCCTCCTACCCCTGGAGTGACATTGGATCATGCTCCTGGCCTCCACAGTTCATGGTGCTTCCTGTCCTGTGTGGGGATGCCTCCTGACTCCCTGACTTTCAACTTGGAATTTCCTTCCCCCTGCTCTCACTTTGGAATCTTTTCTTGTCACCTGATTAGATATCCCCATACCAGCAACATCTGGAAATTAGGAATGTCACTGTAGAACACACTTTAAACACTGTACCTGACCTATGGAGATGCGTTTTCCTGAACTGGTGCTGTTATTTCTATGGGATGGATTCCAGGAGTAAAACTACTGGGTATGTATGCAGCTAATTTCGATGGGTGTTTCCAGGCAGTTTTACAAAAAGGCTGTCACAATTCCCATGTCTACAAGGAAGGCATGAAATGACCCCATTCCCTTCAAGCCTCTGGGGATCTTGGCATTCTTGGAGTTGAATCCCCCAGCATCGCAGGAAGTGATCTCTTTCTGCTGCAAAAGCATGGGGCTCCCAAAGAGATGGGGTGGGGCTGTTGGCAGTTAATGGGGATCAAGGTCACCCCAGAACCTGGGCTGCTTCCTAGTGGTCTGCCCATGCTGGGTGCTGGTTCTCTGACCTGAGCTCATGAAATTGTTCATGATTCCCTTCCCTGTCAGCTGGGCCTCCCAGGTTCAGGTCTCTCTGCTGGAGGGGCAGTTACTGCATTAGAATCAATTTACAGGGGAAAGAAAAAAAGCTCCCTCTCAAATAATTTCTGCTACATCTGCTTTCATGATTGGCTAATACCTAGAATTTTTTGGTTCTTGGTTGATATGATATGTTCTTTTATTTCTTTCTCACCCATTTTGACCTCCATGCCAGGGTGACTCTTGGTTCATTGCTGTTCAGTATGGGATTTTTTATGGGACTCAGGACACAAGGCTTGCTGTGTACTCCTCAGGACCATTCCTGTGACTTCCTTTTTCTATGCTCTATGGCTCCCTTTTTTGTTGTTGTTGTTGTTTGTTCGTTTTAAGTTTATTTATTTATTTTGAGGGAGAGAAAGAGAGAGAGAGCATGAGCAGGGGAGGGGCAGAGAGAGAGAGGGAGACAGAGAATCCCAAGCAGTCTCCCCACTGTCAGCGCAGAGCCCAGTTCAGGGCTCGAACTCACGAACCATGAGATCATGACCCGAGCTGAGGTCAAGAGTTGGACGCTTAACTGACTGAACCACTCGGGCACCTCTCTAGGGCTCCCTTTTAAAAATATTTTTTATTTTTGGGAAAATTGCATGATTATTATAGGGGAAAATACAGCTAATCAAGAGGAAAAAATGTTACTTAAAATCTCACTAATCAGAAATAACCATTACTAACACCGTGGGTGGGTTGATCTGCAGAATTTTTCATGGAAAAGTTATCTTTGGTTTGTAACCTGCATACGTCAACCTAAATAAATCATGTGTGTCATTCCTTGTCAGTATATCGGTTTACAGCAGCACTTTCCCTGGATGCCTAAGTATTTTGTCATGCCTTCCATCATTTAAATAGTTGCCTATTGTTGGTTGATTTTCCCAGATTTTTGCTATTGTAATAACTTCTACAGTAAAAAGCTTGGCACATGTGTCTCTATAATTGTCCAATTACATTCTTAGGCAAAATGCCTAGAAATGAGATTACAGAATTAAAGCATAGTCACTTTTAAGGGCTTTTGTGTTGAATTGCACTCCAGAAAATGTGTATCTCCCAAGAGGTATCTTAGTAGCTATTTCCCCAAACTCTCCCCCACAGTTAAAATTGTTATTATTTTTCATTGTCACCAATTTGATAAGTGCATTTATTGTATTTACCAATAAGGACAATAAACCACTATCCTCACTTCAAATAAGCCCTTACCCTTTACCACCTCAGCATTTAATGTGAAAGGCTAAAAACTGGGGGTCTGCAGTTAGACCATGTCTATAGGATCCTGGGCAAATCACTTAATCCCTCTAAGACTCAGTTTCCTCAACTTGAAAATGGGCGCAATAAAGAAACTTGACATCACTGGGGTGATAAGCGTTCAGAATGAAGTAATGTAGGGGAAATGATGGGCATGGTGCTTGGCATACCAGGCACTATCAAGACATATTTTTAGAGAGTCCTCACCTGGTCTGTTTTCTATCACCTGGTCTGTCTATCACCTGGTCTGTTTTCTACTTTAAGCACAAACCCCTACTCAAGCCACAGAGACCTGTCTTTAAAGAGAAGCTGTATGCAAAAACTAAGTTCTGCTTGTAATAATGTAGGAGCAGTTATATACACCCCACACATGGGTTCTCTCTCTCTTTTATCACACACACACAGACACACACACACAATCAGTAAGATTTCAGTTTGATCCATAACTAATGAGGACCTATAGCATGTAAAGTTTGGCTTTTGGGGAAATTTGGGTAAATCACTCTTTGTGTCTATGTTTCTGCATCTGTGAATAGGAATAATAATTGTACTACCTCAGTGACTTATTACAAAGGTGAAATGAGTTAGTGTTTGTGAAGGACTAAGGCCAGGGCCTGGCACATGGTAAGTGCAGTATGTTTCCTAATTCAGTAGATGAAATGCTGGCCGAGGAGGCCCCTGTGCCAGCTGTGTTCTCCCTGAAGGGGTGGCTCCTACTCCTGAGCAGGGAACAGCCATGCAATGACCATATGGGAAGTGAGACTAGGGGACAGGGCCTACAGCGTGGGGTGTCTGTGTAGTGCAGGTGCAGGGTGCTGGAGAGGGCACTCCGGTTGGCCCAGCTGTGCGAACAAAGCAGTGAATGAAGGCTGCTGTCTCTGTGCTGCTTTTCCAAGGAGCAAAGGGGCCGGAAAGAGGGTGATTTAGTACGGTTTCTTTGAAGAGAATTCTGCCAGTCTGATGAGGGTCAGAGACTTGATCAACTGTCTGTCTCATCTTATCTCTCTCCTTGTCACTTCAAGTTCAATGTCACCTCAGGAAGATGGTTCTTCCAACGAAATCCAAAACGTCCTGGTGAGATCCCATTCACAGGTTGGCCTCCTGAGTCACCAGGTGAGACTGATCAAAAAAGCCTTGGGGCTTGCTGCTGTCAACACCCTCATCATTCAGGGGACAGATGCAGCGTCCTTAGCCCAGGTCCGTCATCCAGCAAGGGAGAGAGGTTGGGTCCCTGGAGAACTTTAACCCTTGTCACTGAGGTCAGCCTTGGGATGGGCATTTGGCCTGGAGCTGAGGCCACAAAAGTGATCAAAGGAAGGCCTGAGGCATGGCTTTGGGGGTCTCCTGTGCAGCTGAGGCCTTGTCAGAGCTCTTGTAACTTCAACCTGTCTTGGGTGCTCACTGGGGGCCTCTCCTATCTGAAATCTGTCTCCCTGGTGGTGCTGACCCTGAGAGGGGCTGTGGTTGTCTAGCAGAGTGGGTTTCAAAACTTCAAATTGGGGGAAGGAATTGCCCTCTCTGTCAGCTATCCCTTGTCAACGGGTCCATGGCCTGGTTCCGAAGGAACTTGCCTTGTTCTGGGGTCCTTTTGGATCACCACTTTCCTGTGCAGGAGACCCTGAATCTTGAGTGATTCTCACGGAGGGGCAGTAGAGCTGGCCCAAACCACAAAATGCGGCCTCTGTCTTTCCTGTTCAGTCTCTGCGCACCCTGCATGGTCCAGGTCTCTGTTCCTGCCACCAGTGTGGGGCAGGAGCATCCCTCACCTCAGTCTCCAACTGTAGGTGGACTCTGAGTTCTTGCTCACTGGGAAGCTGCTGTACTCACAAACAGACCTCTGGGAATTCTCTACTGTTTGGATTGTCTTCCTGCTGAGCCCCACTTCCCCGGGGAGGCTGAGCCCCACTGCCCAGGGAAGGAACGTCTCCTAGAGGAGCTGCCTGAACTAAGACCAACATCAGAACACCCCTTTGGGTGACTGCTAATGGGCACCCCCCTCAGGGTCCAGCCTGAAAACAAGGTGGGCTCTCCTGGCCCCTGCTCCATAATCCCATCCTCTCCCTACCCAGTGACCACACTGTGAAGCCTGAGCAAGTCCAGAACCCTCCTCATAACCTCAGACCTTTATTCAGAACTGTTTGACTCACAGTTTACACTCCATTCTAGCATATTTGGTTACCTGACTCAGTCCGCAGCAGATGAAAAACAACGCATTGTAAAGTAGGGCAAAAGGTATCCGGGAGAAAAGAGGATAGTTGACAAGGTGGCAGGAGTCAAAACCACTGAAAAAATGTTGGTTGAGTCATAAGCTGTGTGGACACTGCTGAGCGGCTGCCTGGAGCCCCATGGATGGGCTGTTGGCACGCGTCTGCCCGTCGGTGAAGGCTGAGAGGTCTGTTCTAGAGGAGCATCTTCCGGGGGTGGTTCTTGCTATCTAGGTAGGTGTATGCCAGACTAAGCAGGGAGCTTAGACTTTCACCCCGTGTCTGGCACTGATAGATCATATAAAACTCTAAATTCCTTATGGTGCTATGAGATCAGTTCCTCTGATCTATCAGTTGCTCATTTATGGTAGAAGCTACTTTGAAAACTAAGCTCCATGCCGGGCACATCGTAGGCCTTTGAGTTGCCATTGAGCTTGTTGAGGATGGACTTGGACTTGGGGCATGAGAAGCTGTACATGAAAAATGTTTAGTTTTGTAGCCACTCAACCCAATTTCATAAGATCCGTGAAAGATGCATCAGATTTCAGAGATGTTAAAATGAGGGGGAAATGTGTATCTTAGAATTCAGGGTGTACATTGTTGGTTTGGGAAATTCTTGCCTTTGGGAGATACATACTGCCCAGCAGCACATTAACAGTTCTGGGAAGGCCTGTAGTAAAGGCACCTACTTAACTTGCAGCGGGTTCTGTTCTCCCAGACTTTGTCGGTCAGAGAACCCTGTTTGCGTGTCTCCTACAGCATTATTTGGAACTTGTATTCTATGGGACATATTTTAGGTCACCTTAAATCATTTAGAAAAGTACAAATAATATTTGGTCTACTTTCTTCATTGACCTCAGTTCTGGGAAGTGATACATTTTAGAAAGATAACTGTTAACAATGCTTCAGGACATGTCACTTTTAGCTCCAGATTTGCATAAGTGCTTCAGGGAGGTTGAGGACACTCCTGGCTTGCCCCAGGGACTTATTTGCATAAAGGGCCCTAGGCTTTGGTGAAATTGCTGTCAGTCCTTTCCACATTTAAGACTGCGCCTTTCAGAAGGGATGATGTAGACCATGTCACCATCCCAGACTGACCAAAAGCCAGAACAGCCTTTTATCCCGCTCTTCTCTCACACCAGTGACCGGCACCTGGCCCTCAACACCAGCTCCCTCACTTCATGGTGGGACAAACCCTGTAGTGTGATTTCCCCTCCAGAACTCCCTACAGGGTCAGGCTGAGGCTGGGACTTTGCCTCAAATTGTATCCTTGCCTGATTTCTTCTTTTTCCCTCTTTTCCTTCCCCCACTCCCTTACCAATTTTTCCTGGGAGAAAAATGTTTTAATGAAGCACTGGGATGTGGATTCTTGGCTCCTGTCTGCAGGGACCCTAACCCCAGCAGGGGTTTTGGGTGCCAAAAACATTAATAGCACTTCTTAAGTATTTTAAACATTTAGTTTGTGTTAAAATGTCTCCAGCATTCACTATTTCTTTTAACAACTTGCTTCTTTAGTCAGGATCCAGATGTGGCTCACACATACCATTGGGTAACTTTTTAAAATTCCTTTTAATTTTTAGGTTTCCATGCTTTTTGTTCTTATTACAGATTTTTGTTTTGTTTTTGAGAAACTGGGCTTTGTCTTCAGAGTTTTCCTCAGTTTGGATTTGAATGCTGGCATTTCCTTGGTGCTATTTAACATATTCCTTTGTCTCAATTTTTCCTGTAGGTTGGTTGTTGCTCTGGAGGTGGGATCAGATCAGACTTGATTTTTTTTTTTTTTTTTTTTTTGCAGGACTCCTTCATAGGAGATGTTGTACTCTTCTGTAAGCAGGTGCCTAATTTCTTGTTTTTGTTTTTATGATGCTGACATCCACTGATGCTTAGTAGTCAGACACATTAATTCACTGGGGGTTGCCAAATGATGCTATCCAAATTCTGCTATTTCTTTTTTATTAGCTGGAATATTCTGGGAAACTTCCCCTTATCAACTATTTGATTAGCCTGAAGTGCAGTTTGTATAGGGAATTTAAAAAGAAATGTTCGATTTAATCCTTTATTTGCTTAGTTTCAAAATAATGAATTGGTTCCCTAGTATCCTTGAAAATTTCTTCTCTTACTAGGTTTCTTTTTCTATAATGATGAGCTCAGAGATTTACCTATATATCATGTTCTTCAATCCACTGCAGTTACTTGGACTTTTAAATGTAAATGTTATCCTACTATATATTTTACTTTGTAATTTCCTGTTCTAAAAACTCAAAAGTATGGGGGCATCTGGGTGGCTCAGCTGATTGAGTGTCTGACTTTGGTTCAGGTCATGATCTCACGGTTCATAGGTTTGAGGCCTGTGTCAGGCTTTGCATTTATAGCACGGAGCCTGCTTAGGATTCTCTGTGCCCCCCCCCCCACCCCGCCCCTTTCCTGCTTGTGCTCTCTCTCTCTCTCTCTCTCAAAAATAAAAATGACCCTCAGAAGTATGTCTTGCAGATCTTGTCATACTTGTGTGTAAATATCTGCCTTATTCTTTTTTGTTGCTACTATGTCTTAGAGTTCACATTACACCCTTTCCTAGTAGGCCAGCCTTTTGGGTACATTGCTTTATATAGTCTTTAAGGTAACTATATGATAGAAGTATAAAATTCTTATTTTTTTAGATGAATAAGTGGAGCCCAAGTTTACCCAGCTTTAGAAGTGGGGACCTGGGATGTGAGCCTAGCTCTGCTTGACTTTGGAATTTCTGCTCTTGACCATGGAGTCTCTGGCCAGGCCAGCTGGAGCTGCTTTCCTGTTCCAAGAGAGTTACTCACACTTCTCCTCCTCAGCCTGAAGCCAAGCCTCCTCTGTCTCTGAGAGCCCTCCTGCCTCCTCAGGAATCCTGCTCTAAAAATTTTCCCTCTTGGGTGTGCAGGTCTGCCTCTCAAACAGAATCTTTTCCTCAGCAGGGAAACACACTCAGGTGTCCTCTATCCTAAGAAAACAAAGCACCCTCCCTTGATCCCGTGCCCTGTAAGTAGGGCCCACCTCTCTCCTGCAGCTGCTGCTTGACCACATTAGGTGAGAGTGGGCTGGCCTGTGGACCAGCTCTGTGTGTGCTCCTGGGACCTCTAGGACTCTGTACCTGCTCAGAGGCACCATCTCAGCCCACCCACTGCACTCAGCTCTCTCTGCAGAGTCCTCGTGGATCACCTCTGCCTGCCCTTCTTGGGTCAGTCCTGAGGAATAGGTAAATTTTGGAAAGGGGGCGCCTGGGTGGCTCAGTCAGTTAAGCGTTGGCTTTGGCTCATGATCTCACAGTTTGCGAGCTCGAGCCCCATGTTGGGCTCTGTGCCGACAGCTCAGAGCCTGGAGCCTACTTCAGATTCTGTGTCTCCCTCTCTCTCTGTCCCTCCCTCTCTCTAGCTCTCAAAAATATATAAAACATTAATTTTTTTTTTTATTTTGGAAAGTCAAACGTGGCCTTTGTACTGCTGGTTTGGAGATGTTGGGAACGTAGAAGCAGCAAGAGAAAAGTCCTGATTTGTAAGAAGGCTATTCTTTTCATAACAAGGATATGTCTCTTTTAACATCCTAAATTCTCATTCTTTCCTTGTGGATTCTTCCTTGGAATGTTCAGCATTCATTAATATTTCTTTTTCTGCACAACTAGTATCAGTTCTCTGCATGTTCTGCTTTGCATTATTAGCTATGCTTGAATGAAGATATTTGTAAAATCCGTTAGGACTGGCATGTTTTCTAGTATTCGATTTGCCAATAATTTCTGAGCCCACTAACTATCTTGCACATGGCAGCACTCAGCAGTTGTCAGATGATGGTCTAATTCATTATTCTTACTAGCCTTTGGGAATAATAATAATAAAAAAAATTGTAGTAATACACAGCCCAGGTAGCCCATGGTTCAGATTCTACCTTCTGATATAGGACATCAGAGTCTAGTAATATCTCTAGGTGATATCTTAGATGTTCTCCCCCCAAAAGCCCATTCCTTATACCATTACTATCTGAGGTCTCTTTCTTGAAATTGTCTGATTTTTTTTTTTTAATACAGGAAGGAGCGATATTCCCACCACACCTGAATTGTGGGGTGGGGACCCAGCCTTTTTAGTATTAAGTAATAGAGTTGAGAAGAGAATCTCAACAGTGATGGCATTGCTTTTTCCTGCCAAGAATTCCTTATACCTTTTGGGAGTATATTTTCCTTGGGAAACCACCTTGTACCCATAATCTGTCCATGTAATTTGGGTAGACCTGATTCTTCTACTTCCTGCATCAGTTCTGGGGGTGGCACATGACCTAAATCAGGCAAATGAAGCTCAACTTTTTTTGTGGCAGTACCAGGAGAGAGACGGGTGTTCCCTATTTGCTAGATTTGCAGTTTTGAGAATGTAGGACCAGAGCTAGTGGGGTGCAATGAAGAAAGAGACTTTCCAAGAGAGATGCTAACGTAAAGTGCAGCAGAGAAATTGGGACACATCCAGGCCTGATGATGTTTAAGCCCCCGGATCCAGTGTGCCTGAAGCCTGACCACTCCCTGGATTGACAGTATGTGAGCTAATTGGTTCCTCATTTTGCTTGAATCAATCTGTGTACCTTTTCTATCACTTTGAACCTAAAGAGATGTAACTCATACCACATCTCCCTGTTTGAAATTAAATTGTTAGAGGGGTAAAGTCTTTTCAGCCAAGGAGCTCTGTTAACTTTTATTTTGTCCATGAGCCCCCTACTTTCCTCAGTACTTTGACAATGGTCCAGTGTGCAAAGGGAAAGGGAGACAAAGCAATAGATCCATGTTGAATGAGAACCTCCTTCCCAAACCAAGGAAGGCTTTAATGCTGTGTAAATCAGTTAGGAATATGTTTGATCTTAAGTAATAGAAAAATCCAAAAACAGTGCTTAAATCAACAGTTGATTTTGTCATGCAAAAAGGAATCAGGAGGTCAGTGTTGTTGGTGCAGATGAGGAGAGTAATAATATCAGGCAAGTTCTCTGCCAACCTTTTGGTCTTTTTCCTTCATACTGTTGCGTCATGGTCATAAGGTAGCTGCTGCCACTGCAGATATCCATATTTAAGGTAGAATAAAGACAGAAGAGAAAAGTGTGGTACCACCTTCATTTCTCTCCTTTTTTTCGTAAGTGGAAGTTCCCTGAATTTCCTTGCAGATTTCTGTTCATGTCTTATTGGCCAGAACTCAGTAATGCAGTCACTTTTACCTTCAAGGAAGTCTAGAGAAACAAATGTCCAATTATGCATATTGATATTCCTACCAATATTTAGGTTCTTTTAATAAGAAAGAGGTCAGGAATAGATCTTAGCTACCCAACAAACATATGCCAGTTCTCCTTCACCTCCCTTGGTATGAGTTCTCTGCAGGAGGACCCTCCGTCTTACTGCAGAAATGTTCTGGGATGCCTCCTTTGCCAGGTTGTCAGACCTGCCTGAATCCCAGCTAAATGTCATTCTGAGCTCCCTTCATGTTTGGCAAAAGCAGACTCACTTGACAAGATGAAAGGCCAAGTTACAAATACCAGTATTTTAAATTACTCGCCGTGTAAAAAGGGTGTAATAAAAATTACTGTAGATGGTGCCAAAAAATTTAAAGACACAAAGCGCCTCATGCAGTGCCTAGCACATGGTTGGCATCAAATGAATGCTAACTCCCTTCTCTTTTTCTCTTCCTTGTCATTGTCTCCCACCCTCTCTATGTTCCCCTTGTGTTAGTAGAAGAGGTCATTGCTGTGTGCACCGGGCATTTTGGCTCTTTGACTCATGACCCCAAATGCCCAGAGAAGGCTCTCAAAAAACACAACAATGCCCAGGACTCGAGGAAGTCAGAAATGTCACATGTTTTTAGCTTAATTCAATTCACAAGTTGCTCAGCCAGAAAACTTGAATCTATAGCAAACCAGGCCCAATTAGTTCTGGTGCTTACCTCATGGATTTGCGTGTTATTCTGTAATAACATAATCGATACTGCCCACTTGGCCTGGCACAGAGGTTCTGGGGAACGCAGGGACACTTGAGAGGTCATCGGGTCTGTAGTGTCACAGAAGGGAATGTACCCTAGTTTTTTACCATAGAATTTGTACTCCCTGGAGGTAGAGCAAAGGGCCGCTATGTGGCCTAGTTTGATGAAATCAAATGAGGCCTCTCCCTCATCATTACTGTTTCGCTTTTGAGAGACCATCTGCTAAAGTAGAAGGAAAACTCCACTATAAGTCAAAATACAGGTTTGAATTTGGGTTCTACCACTGACTGACTATGTAAACCTGGGCAAATTACTTAACTTCTCTAATCCTCTATCCTTCCTTAAAATGGAAGATTGTTGTGAAAACTAGAGAATTTCCGTGAAAGAATGTCACCCGTAGTAGGGCTGCAATCAATGCATGTTTCCTCTGCCCCCATCAGAACACCTACCATGGACCAGGCATTTTCAATATGTCGAGTCATTAGTTCTCACAGTAAAATGATGTTGTGTGGCTAGAGTCCCCAATTAGAGAGGAGAACCCTGAAGCCCCCAAAGACTACATGACCTGCCTCAAATATCACATTGGTTAAGGGGTGGAGCCAAAATCTGTGTCCAGGTTTCTTTGATTTCTTTCTAGTTACTGATAGACTGTTTACCAGATAGCCCTTTTGCTATTCCTGCCCTAAAATCTTATTACTCTATCTGTCATGTTTTCATTTTAATAGGATGTCTTGAACTAAATGGAGTTCTTTTAGTTCAAGACTTAAAATTTGTGAGATAATCCTTTAGGTTAATTATTTAGTAATGTAAATCATCTTAAAGTGATTTAAACTTTAAGATTTTTTATATTAAAATTACATACTTTTATATTTTCCCAACCCAGTTTCCATATACTCTGAGCCCACACTGATATTACTGACTTACTATTGACCCTCTAACATTGTTTTGGACCAGTTCCGTCTAATAGAACTTTCTGTGATGCATTTCAGACATCATTAAGGTAGGTAAGGAGATTAATCGATCAACCAAAGTTAATTTGATCATAAGACACTGGCAGTATTGTAAACCTGCTCTGCCCAGAGACATACCCTGGGGAAGTCTATGGGCCTGCACAATTTCCCTTCCCCCTGTGGCCCTGCTGAGAGACTTGCTCCTCCTTCCTCCTGCGTGGCCCTGGCTCACCCTCTCCTTATGAAGTCTCAGCAGAGAATGCAACCACTTTCTCTCCCATCCTCTTGCCTTTAAAATGATACAAAATTGCTTTTGATTTCTTTATGAGACAAAGAAATAGAAAAAAGTTAAACAAAAGGTGAGCCACTTGATAAATTATGTAATTATAGGAACTCCCACAATGTCCTTACTACACTGTCCTTACTATAAGGTAAAAGGGTGCCCGTCTCAATTCTCCAGCCTCCTCCTCAGGCACATATATTCACAGGCATCTCCTTGGAAGCATCCAACTTGGTTTATATTCTTTTTATTCTCTTCCCCTTACTATTTTCTGGGGACAGATTATCTCCCAGCTTCATGGAGATCAGTGTAGTTGGGTGGGCAAGAGCCCTGGCGTGACACCTGACAGACCTGGATTGAGTCTTAGTTCTGCCACTCGTATGACTTGGGGTGCCTCATCTCTCTGTCTCAGACTCTCACCCCCACCCCACCACATGTGGATAATAATGGCATCTCCCATGGGGCTGTTATGAAGATCAAATAAGACACATGAGTGCTCAGCATAGTGCCAGGAACATGGTAATCAATTAAGTATTAACTAGCAATAATAACCACCAACCACTATCCGAGTGGGTGTCTCCAATAATGCAAGTGAATGTCTCCAAGTGAATATCTCCAACTTTTCTTTCTTTCTTTCTTTCTTTCTTTCTTTCTTTCTTTCTTTCTTTCTTTCTTTTTTTCTTTCTTTCTTGGAAGCTACAACAAAAAGAGAACCAGCCAACCCAGAGTTCAAAATCAATCACTATTCTGCATCTTTATGACAAGGGGAAAGAATCATATTCAAAAAGATAAACCATTTCATTCATGAAAGAAACACACACCAGTCCAAGATCTAATGATTGAAGGAGAGTTCTGTAAAGAGACTGATGACATAATATATTGCCACAATGTCATTGGGTATATTATTATTGTTTGTTTGTTTGTTTGTTTGTTTTCAGGAAGTCAGCAGACAATGAAGTGAAAGATTTGTCTGGATTTTTTCCTTCACTTTTTCCCTTTGATCTGAGATCAGGGGTTGCTCTTTGAAGAGCTGGTTTCTAATTCTGCTGATGAGCTGCAGGTGGCTTTCTGAACAGTTATGTGATTATTTATCATTCTCCATTACATATTTTGCCAACTCCAAGGTGGAAGTTTTGAAACCTTTTTGGCTGGATTGTGAATGTGAAATGTGACAGGTACATTCTAGGTCTTTATTTGGGGTCATGGAATGGCCTTGCCTGCTTTAAGCATGAGCCTACTCAGATATCTTTCAAAACATTTAGGATTGCTAATGGGCACGATGTCTGCAGAGCACCCCAAAAGTTGCCCAAACACCACGAAACATTTACAAATGAATAGCTGTGTTCTTTACATGAAGTGACTGTGTAGATGAAGAAAAAATAAATAAAAAAATAAATAACCATACATTTTCAAAATTTGCCTGGTCAGTGGGATGCAATTTTTGTTATTCCTGTTAACCAGTCAGGCTGCTGTCCCCCTAAGGTCTGAGCCAGGACCAGATCCTGCAAGGTGCCTGGGCTCTGGGATTGTCTGCCTCCTCCATTAGGTATAGGGGCCCATAAATACTTATTGATTGCTTAATATTTACAAAAAACCTATTTTAAAAAGACATTTCTGTTTTGTTTTGTTTTGAATTGCTTCTCAACTGTAAAACACGCACTGCTACTTTTTGAAAAAGCAAAGCAAAAACAAGTAACCTGGGGATCTCACCTGTCCATTCAATATGTTTTCCCCTTTCTGTTATTTTTGACCTGTAGTGAGGATCGTGAGCCATCACATCTCTGTATCCTGCAGTAGTAGCATTTTGTGGGAGAGGTAAACCGTAAGATAAATGATCCCACTCATCAGTCTTCAGTGGACAGACACTGTGGTCCCCAGGAAGTGAGATTTCCCACTGTGAAGGGGCAGGAAGATGGATCCTGGAAATAAGAAATGCAGCCAGCTTTGCTGGAATGGAAGGGTAAGTGGATTGGAAGGGTCGTACTGTATCAGGACATGTGACCTTTGGCCATAGACGGAAAGTGCTATCAGAGGCTTCTCGGGTGGGTGCTAAATCAGGGAGAAATTTTTTCTAAAATTTAGGCTGCATTCAATCCTTCCTTTGAATGTAGTGCTCTGTTGTAACACACTTGATGGTCTTTTATAAAATATATGTATGTACACATACATATAGATGTATATACTCATAAAAATATCTACGGACTAATAGATTACTCTTAGCCAAGTAGATGTGCAGAAAAATGTGTTTTCCTTGTCTTGCCTATTACTAATATGATTTCCCTTATGAGGTCCCTTCCTGTGAAAGAGGTAAGAAGTCCCAGAAGAGACTTAGGTTAGTCCAATCTGGTAATCTGAGCCTGAATCAGTAGTTTGAACGGTCTCTCCAGGTAATTTTCCTTCTGGGATAAATTCTGTCTTTCCTATTTTTGTACCCTCCTCCATCCCACATCTTCTCTTGGACAACTAGGTCCTTTGGTGAATGGAGGGAGGGGTCCAGCATAGGTGACCAAGGGCAGTGGAGGGAAGACCATCCACAGGGTATGTTCTGGTTGCTCCCTGGCCTCAGGCAAGATGGGGATGTGCAGGACTGGTGCCCCTGACTAGGAACCATGACATTGTCCAGATGACTTGATGTGTTGGTGTTCATGCAGCAGATACTCCTCCTACCTTTTGTATCCGGTTTCAAAGTTCCCACCCATCTTTAGCAACCCCAGGCTTCTTCTGGGCCACCTGGGCTTGCAGCACCTCCAAGACCCCCACTAGGACCTCTGAGGCCCTACATGGCACACCAGGGGACACACAAAGCCAACTCATGATGATAGTGCTGGGACATCACACTTGACAGTGGCACAAGAGGTGACTGAGATGTGTCTTAGCTAAGGTTGCCCTAATAAAATTCTACAGACCAGGTGGCTTAAACAACAGAAATTTCTTTCTTTTAAAAAGAATTTCATGCTTGTTTATTTAGAGACAGAAAGAGAAAGAGAGAGAGCTTGAGTGGGGAGGGGAGGAGAAACAGGAAGACAGAATCCCAAGCAGGCTCGACTCCATCAGCACAGAACCATGAGATGACCTGAGCTGAAATCAAGAGCCTGACACTTAACTGACTGAGCCACCCAGGCGCCCCAGGAATTTATTTCTTCATAGTTCTGGAGGCTAGAAATCCAAGATCAAGGTGCTGGTAGGGTTGGTTTCTGCAAAGACCTTTCTTTGGTTTACAGATGGCTGCCTTCCCAGTGTGTCCTCATGGGACCTCTTCTCTGTGCATGCACATTCCTGAAGTCTCTTGCTCTTATTTTAAAGACACCAATTTTACTGGATTAGGGTCCCTCCATATAACCTCATTTAACCTTAATCACTCCCTTAAAGACCCTAACTCCAAATACTGTTGCATTAAACATTAGGGCTTCAACATACAAATGTTGCAGGGTACACAGTTCAGTCTGTGACAGGGGACTTCTTTGGGAAGCTTGGGGGTTTCTTGTTCTGCCCCTGTGGAAGCTGCCACTGGCTGCCATGTCTTATTCCCTGCCTCCTCTATACCTGTCTGGATGTTTCCCATCTGCCTGCACCTTCCAAAGAAATGCAAAAAAGGAAGTCCTCTCCCTTCTCATATCTTTCCTCCTCCTTCCCACAACCACCAAAGAAATGCCATCATCTGGTTCTTTAGGCTTCATTCCTGATGGACTAAAAAAATCTAGATGTTCCTTTCTTTTTGAAGAACGCTTGGATTTCAAGCTTCTTTTAATTTTTTTAATTTTATTTGAGAGAGAGAAAGAGAGAGAAAGAGAGAGCAAGTAGGAAAGGGCCACAGTGCGTAAGGGGGAAAAGAGAGGGGGGTGGATCTTAAGCAGGCTCCAAGCTTAGCATGGAGCCCAATGTAGGGCTCAATCCCAAAACCCTGAGATCATCACCTGAGCCAAAATCAAGAGTCAGGCATTCAACTGACTGAGCCACCCAGGTACCCCTCAAGCTTTTTTTTTTTTAAACCAAAATCTTTTGTGACTGTTTGCTGTGGGGAGTTGACTCCCCCTTAAAGCACCAAGACCATGGCCTGGAAGCCCTAAGGGCAAGGAGTCACAGGGTGAGAAATATATTTGAAATTATCTGAAAAGATCTTCACATAACCCCGCTGTATTTCTGCACAAACACACAATACTTTCAGTGCTATCTCTTTTGCTTCCCTCACATTCAATGGAATCACTTATGTGAATGTTAACATTTGGTCAGCATATGTAAATAATCAGTTATATTTTAAGAATTATAAGAATGTCACTTTCTGTCACTGAACTATTCCAAATCTTGAATACCATGAGCATCCTAAAGAAGTTTGTTAAGTTTGCTTCTGGGCCTTCACCTTTCTTCAGGTACCTCCAGGGAACGGGTGCCATGTGCCAGAGCAGGAACCTAGCTTCTGTGGCTCTTACAGACCTCGAGAGAACAGTGTAGCACTGTATTGCCAGGTGAAGGTGCTTCCTCATCTCTAGCCATGCTGTTCTTGACACCCAGGCCCACTGATGCCTCCACCTCCCAATCTGACATTCAAAAAGAAATGCACTTGTGTTTTAAAAGGTAACATGTCCACATAGTTCAAAAGGCAAAACAATAAAGGGGTCATTGAAAAGGATTTCTCCCACCCAGCCTCTACCCCCCTCCCATCTGTCTCATCCTCCTGCACTGCCCCAAATAGGTAACCATTCTTTTTATTTTTGAGGGTGTGTATGTAAAGTGTGAAAGGCAAATATGAATATAGACTTTTATCTTTTGTGCTTTATGTAGAAAAGGTAATATATTATAGGTATTATAGGTATTATAAGGTATTATATTATAGGTATACTATTCCATTCCTTGCTTTTTTATATTATATTATAAGGTATTATATTATTAGGTATTATATTATATATATGTATATTATATATATTATTATATATATATAATATTACAAGGTATTATATTATGGGTATACTATTCTATATCTTGCTTTTTTCATTTCAGTTCTTGGAAATTTTATTAGTACATAGAGAGTCTCACATTTTTAATGGCTGTGTAGTATTCCATTCTTTGGCTGTACCATAAACTGTGTAAGTAATCTTCTCTTGAGAAGCATTGGATTATTTCCAATTTTTCTCTCATGTAAACAAAACTACATGTAAATAAACTTATATACATGTCATTTTGTGCCTGTGCACGTGTATCTAGAAGATGAATTCCAAGAAGTAGGTTTGATGTGTTGTAAGTGAAGGCCAGTCTTCTGGTGGTTTTACTAGCTATAGCCAAGTTGCCCTCCCTAGAGTATGTACCAGTGGCCCTCCCACCAGCAGCCTCTGAGATGCAGACTTGATCCACTCATTTCTTAAATAACTTTGATTGTGGTCTTTAGTGTGACAAGCATGGAGCTGAACCTGATGGAAGCCTTACCCATCCCACCCCACCCCACCCCCAGCCTCCTCTTGCCCAGTGGCACTGGATTCAGAAACAACCATTTTTGGTCTTATGGATGAAATGCCCCCATGAGAGTGGCATGCAGAGTCTTCAAAAGGCATGCTGGTGAGAATCACCTGAATTGAGGGGATCTCTTCCACACCTCCTTCTGCTGAGCCCTTTTAGCTGCTGCTTGTCTGTTTATTTGCCCCCAATGACTTTTGACCCCGAACCCATCCATTCTGCTCTTGGTCTCCTGGTAAACATTCCAGGCGTGCTCCCGCACAAATGCTCAGCCATGATTTCCACTTCTTAGGGAGGGACACAGTCAACTTTTAAGTCTGGACACCTCAGGCAGGTGGGAATTGAGAAAACAGAGTATGAACTGCACAAGACAGAGTAAGTTTCCTGGCTGTCTGGGTCCTGGGAGTTGCCTCGTGCCTACCTGGGCTTGCTGTCCAAACTTTTGCTTGAGCTCTAGAGCAGGGGTCCTGAACTCAACTGCGTACAGGGCCATCCAGATAAGGTATGTGAAGACCCTCAGCTGGGGGTGTCTGGGGACGTGCAGAGAATGTTGTAGCAAATTGCCCCCATGCAGGTGTCCTGAGCCTAGGAAGTCAGAACATTTGATATCTTCAAGAAAAGCTAGAGACCTAGATTTTTGTGTTAAATCCAACCATAGTAAAATGTTGGCAACTGATTCATGTGAAAATGACACCAGCACCTGTGATAATAGCTCTGGGAACTCCAAATGGTATATCCAAGAATTCGGTTTGATCTGTGGGCCACCAGTTTGCATCTCCACCCTGCTGTCCCCAAGGCACTGCTTTTTGGTATTAGCTTACAGCAGCTCTTCTCGGACAATTTTCTCTTCTATAAGACCTCGACCAATTTCCAAGTCATCAAATTACAAGAAACATTTTGTGACTGCTACACGTCCCAGTGCTCCCAGTCCCCCTACCATGTCTGTGTGCGCTGGGGTTTGTATCCTACTCCGAGGGGAGGAAGGATTTCTTGGCTCATTTGCCAAGAAATTCATGAAAATACAAGGCTGGTTTCTCACAGGCAAGATCAACACTGTCTTACATGTGTTTGGCCATCTTTACCACTTTTTCAGAGCCTTAGTCTCATCTTGAGCCACAGCCTCACCTTGCCTCTTTCTAGAATGGTCCTCCAAGCAAACCTCTGCTTGTTTGTACCTCTCTTAGTTCCTCCCTGAAGCAGTGTCTCCTTTTCTTCTGGGAAGTAGAGCCCAAGAATGGAAAGAATGTATAGATTCTTCAGCCTGTCCAAGCCTCAGTTTCCTCAGCTGTAAAACGGGGTCAGTAACAGTGCCCCCTCGACATCACGGAACAGTAGTGAGAATCCAATTGCTCTGTGTGAAAATGCTCTGTGACTGCAAGGTGTTGCCAAGTGCATGTCAGGGTTTTTTTTCTTCCTTGTTTTTATTATTGCATAAGAGCATTGCAGCTATAAAAAAGGAAGCATTTAAAACATAAAACAGGGGTGTTCAATCTCACTATGCTAACCTATGCAGTTATTATTTTCTAGTATTTTGTATTCTCTTCCAGTTTTTACCTGTATAAAAACAATCAGAGGGTGATCCTGAGCTGAATCACTTTCCCTCCAGGCTGCCTCCTGCCCTTCTATTCTCCAGAACATGGGAGAGGGGCAGAACCACAACCACTCCCCTCCCCCTGGAGGATGCCTGGTGAATGATTTATCACTGAGTATTTTTTTTAACTTTTTTTAATGTTTATTTATTTCTGAGACAGAGAGAGACAGAGCATGAGCAGGGGAGGGGCAGAGAGAGAGGGGGAGACACAGAATCAGAAGCAGGCTCCGGCCTCTGAGCTGTCAGCACAGAGCCTGACGTGGGGTTCGAACTCACAAGCTGTGAGATCATGACCTGAGCTGAAGTCGGACGCTCAACCGACTGAGCCACCCAGGTGCCCCTCACTGAGTATTTTTAAAGAGGTCAGATATTTTATGCAGCATGAGCAGGCTAATGCAGAGTTCATCTAATACCAAAATGCCTAGAAAGCAAACCCTCAAAACAAAACCCTCAAACCCTCAAAAACAGACTTCTTCACAGTGATGCTTTGTTTTTCAGAGGACTTCATAGTTAAAGGGTTTTCATATGTGGTATGTTATCCTATCCTTTTAACGGTGCTGAGAGGTAGATAGGACAGCAGACATATTCATTGCCATTTTACAGCTGAGACCAGAGAAGCTGAGTGGTTTGTTCAAGGTTACGATTAGTTTGTGCTTAGGCTGGGCTTGGAACTCAGATTTGACAGATGCTTTGCCTGCTAAGTTTCTGTCAGTTTTTTTTTTCTTCTTTTTCTTTATAATCTCTGGGCTCAGTGACCATAAATAGCACTTCTTCTCTGTGAATCCATCCATAGACAGCATCTCTCACATAATTCTCTATAAATACTGTTATTTGATTAATAAAGTATGCTTTGAAGCTACACATATGGTTATCTGAATATTATAACAACTGCAAGATATAACTTATTATCACCCTTTCTTTTTCTTTTCCTTTTTTTTTATTGAGAGAGGGTGCAAATGAGCAAGGTAGGAGAGGGGTGGGGAGAGAGTGAGAGAATCCCATGAAGGGCAGAGAGAGAGAGAGAGAGAGAGAGAGAGAGAGAGAGAGAGAGAGAAGGAGGGAGAGAGAAAGAGGGAGAGAGAAAGAGAACCCTATGATGGGCAGAGAGACAGAGAGAGAGAGAAGCAGGGCTCACCTAAAGTGGGGCTCTTGCTCACCCGAAGCCGGGGTCCTTATGAACCCTTTCTAATGAACCCCGGTGAGCTACAAATCTTATTGCTTGGTGAGTGCTTGGAAGAAGTGGGTCACAAACTCAAATGTAATAGTGAATTTTAATTATATTAGCATCCTGCATTGTATGTTATTGAAACTGCTTGTAAAAATTATTTTCTCCACAATAGCTATTTTACTTTATGAAAGTAGCTTTTTTGTGTAGCTCCTTTCACATCTATTATTTCCAGCCAATCTTCACTGCATCTCTATGAGTTGGTCAGGACAGCTATGAAACCCAAGAGCATCTGGGCGCTCCAGCCTTTTGGGGTCCCCTTCCACTTGAGTATCCAAATAAAAGGGCTCCAGTCTCCCTTCTGTCTGGGGCCAGCAGGAATTCATGGTTCCATGAATTTCCAGGGGATGCAAGCTTGAGGCAGAGGATGGAGCGATGATGAGCCCCCCTTGAGGCCCCGGTGAGGGAGGTTTTACAGCCCCGGGTAAGCCCACACTGCCGGTGTGTGTGCTTCAGAGAGCTGCCTGACCCGTGGGGGTGCTGCGCTTCAGCAGCCTTTCTTCATCCTGACCATTCACCACTCATTCCAGATTGCCATGTGTTGTAGACTTTATTGAAGTTTGGGGGGAAATGGAAGGTAATTCCACCACAGGCAAAAAACCACTTCAAATTCCATTCAGATGTTCTTGTGCACAGGAATATACTGAGCACTTTTCACCACAGGGAAATTCCTTATTCAGCCGCTGCATATTGTCGGAACCTTCTTGCTGCCTCTGTGGACTCCATCTTTCCTTTCTCTCACTTCTGATGACTCTCTGCCCCTTTGCTCTGGGCTTAAATTTTCTCTAACTTTGATTTTCTTCAACTTTTTTTTTTTTTTTTTCAGACCATGCTTTGGAGGGGCCTGGCTTTATTCTCAAAGAAGCTTATAAGGTATTTTCCTTAATAAAGAACTATCTTCCCAGATTTGAATTCCTAATTTCACAAAAGTGTCTGTAGGGGTGCCTAGGTGGCTCAGTCGGTTGAGCATCCTACTCTGGCTCAGGTCATGATCTCACGGTTTGTGGGTTCGAGCCCCACGTCGGGCTCTGTGCTGACAGTTCAGAGCCTGGAGACTGCTTCGGATTCTGTGTCTCCCTCTCTCTCTGCCCCTCACCTGCTTGCCCTCTGTCTCTCTGTCTCTGTCTCTGTCTTTGTCTCTGTCTCTCTCTCAAAAATAAATATTAAAAAAAAAGTGGCTGCAGCTGGTTCTTACACTAATTTTTTAAATGTTTATTTATTTTTGAGAGAGACAGAGCATGAACAGGGGAGGGGCAGAGAGAGAGGGAGACAGAGAATCCGAAGCAGGCTCCAGGCTCTGAGCTGTCAGCACAGAGCCCTAGTCGGGGCTTGAACCCACAGACTGCGAGATCATGAACTGAGCCAGAGTCGGATGCTCAACCGACTGAGCCACCCAGGCATCCCAGCCATTTCTTACATTAATTCTGATTTTTCCTTCCCTTTTCATGGGTAATTATTTCCATTTAAAAGATGAGCAAACTGATGGGGCGCCTGGGTGGCGCAGTCGGTTAAGCATCCGACTTCAGCCAGGTCACGATCTCGCGGTCCGTGAGTTCGAGCCCCGCGTCAGGCTCTGGGCTGATGGCTCAGAGCCTGTAGCCTGTTTCCGATTCTGTGTCTCCCTCTCTCTCTGCCCCTCCCCCGTTCATGCTCTGTCTCTCTCTGTCCCAAAAATAAATAAACGTTGAAAAAAAATTAAAAAAAAAAAAAAGATGAGCAAACTGAGACTCTGAGTCTTTAGATGGCTTGTATGAGTGCCAGAGTTAGTGACGGGTGGTACCAAGACCTTGTTCTGAGGCTTTTCCCTCTATCCTTGTATTTTTAAAGAGGCTTCAGTGTTAATAGTGTTTGTTGTAATGATATCAAGCCGTATCTTAATTTACTTTTCTCCATTATAAGTGATTACCTCAAAGCACACTTTGCATTGACTTTCCACTGCTCAGGATTCAAGGAACTAAATCTTGATGCTTAAGGAGCAACACATATCAGGGCTGCTGTTAACACAGCCAAGTCAGGCTGTTTATATTCTTGTAAAAATAATTGTCTCATTAATCTTCACCGTAACCACCTTGTCCTGTTGCCAAGGTCAAGTTAAAGAATTGGGTGAATTGCAAATATGTCACCAGGCACACAACACTTGATCCCTACGCCAGGGCCATTTGAAGTGGCAATGAGTGTTGAGGGGTCAGAAGCTGGATGGAGATGAGAGAGATAGAGAGAGGTCCACCCTCTGTGAACATGCAAAGTGGACCAATTCTCAGCAACACCAGAAACATGTCATGTATGTTAACCAGGCACAGAAAAGCCTTCCCAGCAAGGGAGGTCTAATTTCCTGTAGAATTCAGTTCTACCAAATCAGCTCACTTGTGAATTAAATGGTAAACTTTTACTCCCCTTGTAGGCAAACATTTCTCTTTTAGTGCACAGCCTGCTGTCATGAAGACAGTGACTTAAACACAAGAGAATCCATGCAGACAACAGCTTTTGCTCCGATGCACAAATTACATCACTGGATAGTAACTGCAAAAGAATGTATCATGGCAGGTCAATGATTTATGAGCTAAGCTTAGGAGAAAGAAATGAAGAAAAGGACCCTTAGAGGTGATTATACATTTTTAGGAGCAAGGAACACTGTGTCTTTAATTTGATTGTCTTATTCAGTAGTTATTTACTGGGCAAGTACGGTGCTAGATACAGTAGAAGCAATGGTAAACAAGGCACTGAGCCTGTTTTTAGGAGCTGACAGTAAATGGGAGAATAAAGCAGGACTGCCCAGATGTGACAGGTGCTGTGAGAGAGGTAATAATCCAGGGAGCTGTGAGAACACAGAGAAGCAGTCTTGTGGTCAGAGAGCTTGTGTGAGGAAGTAAGCTGGTATCTGCAGGATGAGAAAGAGTGCTTCAGGCAGAGAAAGGAGTAGGGGTTACTCCAAGCAAATGGAAGATCAGTAAAGTTCAGAGGTTGGAAGGAGAGAGATATGTGAGGGCAGCTAGGGGTGGTGTTCTAGAGAAGGGAGGAGAGAAAATGCGGGGTGCACTTCAGACATGTTGAGGCTCTGGTATTTGGGAGAATCTAAGTAGAGATGCTCAGGAGAAAAACGGAGCAGCTTAGAGATGAAAATGTAGTCTGGGGAGTCATGAGCACTCAGCCTGGGAAGCACTGGGTATTGAAGCAAGCACCCAGGGTGTGTTGTGTAGACTGGGATGTGGAGGACCCCGAGAAAGCCCAACATTTATGAAATGGGCAGAAGAAGTGCAGCCTCCCAAGGAGCCTGGGCAAACAGGTCACAGAAGTGGGAAGGAATGTGTCATGATGGTAGCCTGTCTGTTTTTCCCTCGGGGGAATGTGTGCTGCATCACCATAGTGAAGACCTTCAGACTGGCTAACCTGGGAGAATGCCATCAGACTCATGGGCTGGGCAGCCTAGGGGAAAGTCTGGGGACACAGCAGCTGCCACAGTCAGCATGTCTGCTAGTCAGATCCAGCTTCAGGTCTGCTGGTTTGAGACCCCTAAACTAAATCAGTTTGTCAGGTTTACATGAAGAAGTCAACAACGTGTTGTTTGGTGACTTGCTGGATGACTTCTCTTTGGTTATTGTCAAAATGGAGGGAGAATACGCCAGTCCAGGGCTCTTTCCCATACACCATACAGCTTCAAGTTTGAGTAGACATATGCAACCTGCAAATTCTGTGCTAGGTTTTAGGTGTTGTGGGGGAGTACCAGATGTTCATTTATCTGTAGGGATAAAGTCATGAAAACTCTCCGTGCTCTACTTAAATAATGAGAGTTTTCATGCACCCCCTTTTATTTCTTTTGTAAACAGAGGACAGTGGTTTCCACATCTGGAATCCTTTGATCACACAAGATCTTAAAAGTAGAAAGAGAGTAGCATTCCATTCAAGCCCACTAGCATCTTCTCTGCTATGGCCTAGCACCGGGCAAAAAGCGTTTGTAGCGTGTGTTTTCCATTCCTTTTCACGTAAATCCTAGAGATAGAAGTTGGCGACGTGCTCAATACTAGGGCAGGAATGATACCAACTTATCTTTCACATCCTTAAAACTTTCTTTAGAAGCCACCACAGCTCTGGAATAAATAGTATTTCTCTCCAAGCTTGTGCAGCGCAGTTGGGCCGCAGGCACCCCGTGAGGGAGGGGAAGCAAGCAGAGCATTGGGCACCTGGGAAACATGAGTGGATGTAGTCAGTTCCTTCACTCTTTCATGCTTTGGATAACAAAGATTTCATGGTAGGGAGTTGCTAAACCTGGCTCACATGACAAAAATCTTTCATTAACTGGATTTCCCTCTGGCTCAGGCAGCACAAGCCCATTCCTCATGCTGCCCTGGGCGCATTAAGCAAAGGGCGTTTGTCATTCCTTGTGTTTTCTCATCCTTTCTGAGTTCTGTCTGGTTCTTGTGCAGTTGGCCTTGGCCAAGAGGAACTAGGGGCATGAGGGTTCTAGGGAGAACCCTCACCTAGAATTGAGTATGTACATGGAAGCCATTACTTAGTTTTCTTATGTGTATTTGAAAATAGCTTTGCTTCCTCTCTCTCTCTCTCTCTCTCTCTCTCTCTCTCTCTCTCTCTCTTCCTCTCTCTCCCTCTCTCCCTCTCCCTCCCTCTCTCCCTCTCCCTCCCTCTCTCCCTCTCCCTCCCTCTTCCCCTCTCTCCCCCCTCCCTCCCTCCCTTTTTCCCATCCTCCTGTCCTATCCTTGCTTCCCTCTCATCACTTCCATTTCTACCTTCTCTTTCTTCTCACTACCCCTTTTCTCACTTCCTGTTCTCACTTCTCTATTACTGCTTCCATTTTCTTTCCTCTCTTCCTTCACAATTTTTCTTCTCTTTTCATTCTTGCCTTTTCTTGCTAAACTTTCCTATGTCCTTCCTTCTTTCCCTTTTTCCCTTTTTTCTATTTCTTCCTTTTCCTTTGACCTCTTTCTTTTTTTCTTCTCCATTTCCCCTCTCCTTGCCTCCATTTTCATTGATTTTCTGTCTTTTCCTTTTCTTGCTGTTTGTCCTTTATTTTTATCTCTTTTCTTTCCTTCCTTTCTTTTCCTTATTTGTTTGCTTCTCTCCTCTTCCTCTCTTTCCCCATCCTTTTTCCTTCTCCTCCTCTTCCTCCCCTTCTTCTTCATCTTTGTCTTTTTCAAGTTTACAATTGTGATAACTACAGGATTTCTAGCTACTGAAAGAGCATACACTTCCCAGTAAGCTAAACCAAACTTCACCTCCTATCTCTACCTCCTTTTTAAATTTTTAAAAATTTTTATTTTATATTTAGTTATTTTTGAGAGACAGAACACAAGCGGGAGAGGGGCAGAGAGGGAAGGAGACACAGAATCTGAAGCAGGCTCCAGGCTCCGAGCTGTCAGCCTAGAGCTGGACGCGGGGCTCAAAACCAACAACCATGAGATCATGATCTGAGGCCAAGTCAGACGCCCAACCAACTGAGCCACCAGGGCACCCCTTCCTTTTTTTTTTTTTAATATATTTTTGAGAGAGAGAGAGAGTGTGCAAGTGGGGGAGGGGCAGAGAGAGAGAGGGGGACAGAGGTTCCCAAGCCGGCTTTATGCTGACAGCAGAGAGCCAGATGTGGGGCTTGAACTCACGAATCGTGAGATCATGACCTGAGCTGAAGGCAGCAGCTCAACCGATTGAGCCACCCAGGTGCCGGGTCTCTACCCCTTTTTAACCATGTGAGCATAGGCAGATCACTCCATCCCTCTGAGCACAGTGTCCTCATCTTTAGGTCATCTAGTTGCCAGTTGAGTTACTCTGTGTAGGAGCGCTGACAGCATGGACTCCATACCTGGCCCTCCATCTTGTTCATGCCCACACAATGACCTCCCTCAAGGCTATGTGTTCCAGGCCCCTTGGAGGTTAATTATGCCCTGAATGAAATGCGGGAGGGCTTGTTCTGATCTTCCCTAATGTGGCATACAAGGGCCTTACTTTAGGTAACTACCCTGTGACCTCACCATCATGCTCCCTCACTCTACAGACGCTATGGGTTCAGGTTTAGGCTGGGTGGAGAATGGCTGCATGGTGGCTGGGTCATTGTCTACACTATTCCCCCACTGTCAGCAAGTTACCTTGAATAAAGCTGTGTGAAGGGTATGGAGTGTCTTGCTTCATTTATCCATCTTAAAGTGACTTCTCAGTCTGGAGGCTACTTTACTGACCCTCCTCCCCGTTCTAATACCTTGTCTTCCAAATAAAATTGGCTGGAACCTCATCTGAAGGGCAGCGGGGGGGCCACATCTCTCCAGATTTTAGGGGAGACAGTTGCTTTGGCTTTCCCAGTGGATTTGGAGCTCCTGTGCCTGCCACACAGTTCAAGAGAGGCATCTTACAGTCCCACACTCTCTATTTATTCTTCAAGTGTTTCTTCTGCTTTCTTTTGCAAACATCTCTCACACACAGTGTTGGTTTGTAGCAGTACTTGTTTGTGCTGGTGGATTGCGGCCAATGAGGGGTTTTGCAGCTCCTTGTTGTTGTTTGCATTTGGTCTCTCTCCGAGGTGGAGGTGGCAAGTTTGTGGCCAACAAGCTGAATCTGGCCAGAAAACAAAGGCAATCCATAGAAGTACTGTTTACCTGGCCTAGTGTTGTACACAAACCTTTCCATTTGTTGCTAGCATTTGAAAATCAGGATTTCATGTGAAGATTTAGCTTTCTGGCTGCTCTTGAAAAATGGAAGATCAGGTCATGCTGGGTCCTCACTTCTGCATGACTGGGTGCAATGGTATTGTTTGCTCCCTTAGAGGAGCCTAGCCATCCAGTCCCCCTCACTACCCTGGTCTCTTCACTCAGGATGGCACCTGCCTGGTGCCTGGAGGCATTGTGGGGACAGAGGCTGTTCTCTTTGCTAATGCTTCTTCAAAACATCTTGTTTACGATCCAAATCCTCTCAGATCCACTAAATACTTCCTTCCTGACATTATCGCCCTTGCAGCAATGAACCCATGACAGGCTATATATCCTTAAATGGAGAGGAGGGAATCAGTTTATCAGGATTAAAAAATTATTAGGAAAAAAAACCATTTTGCCCTGAATTATTCTTCGAAATAACAATTTAATTTTTTCATTTTTTTTAAGGGGGATAAAATTTCCTTTTATTCTCATATCTTGTCAGGACAAAGTGATGTTTTGGGTATGATACAAAGTCAGGTTAAATACAGTTCTTGGGGCGCCTGGGTGGCACAGTTGGTTAAGCGTCCGACTTCAGCCAGGTCACGATCTCGTGGTCCGTGAGTTCGAGCCCCGCGTCAGGCTCTGGGCTGATGGCTCGGAGCCTGGAGCCTGTTTCCGATTCTGTGTCTCCCTCTCTCTCTGCCCCTCCCCCGTTCATGCTCTGTCTCTCTCTGTCCCAAAAATAAATAAACGTTCAAAAAAAAAACATCTAAATACAGTTCTTAAAGTACTTAATTTTTTTGTTAAAATGTTTAGCTTTGCCAACTTTGATATACTTTGGATTCTCTCTAAATATTATGGCATGTTAAATAAAGCCTTGCTTGCTGCCTTCATCCAGTTAGTCAAAATTTTTCTCCATGAATTTCCTGACATTTTTTTTGATTTGGGGATTTTCCTTTTTCCTGTTATAGCCTGATGGTCACACCCTGCAGAAAGACAACCAGTCCTTCCTTGGCCATGTTATATCAGATTGAACCCCTGGAGTTCTCTGTTCTCCTCTCCTTCACATTTGTCCCTTTCTCTATAGCACTTGTTGTGTATCTTTTATTGTCTATCTCCCTTCATTGGATGCAAAACCCGTGAATGCAGTATGTTTTGCTGTTTTGTTTACCACCACATCCTGGTGTTGTCCTCTGTAGGCTCCCAGTAGAATTGTAGGATTGTTGTAGAATTGTAGAAATCTTGTAGAATTGTTGGCTCCTGGGCCAGGAAGGGAGGTGGCCTCTCCCTGTCTCTAGAAGAACACCCAGCTCTGTCAGGCAGAGTCCCATCAGGAAGCCTCCAGCACTTCAGTCTGGGTGATGTGTGGAAAGTTTAAATGAAGGGGGCCTGTGGGCAGGGCTGAAGGAGATTAACAAGGTATAATGTGAAACTAGCAACAGCCATACCACCCCTATACCTGAAGGGAGCAGGGGACAGGAGCCACCCCCAGAATCCTAAAGGATAGCTACCCACAGATGTCTGCTTGACATGAGTGTGACCTGTTGACAAGGGCCTCAGACAGCTGAGGAAAGGCTCTGGTCTCCTGCCCTCCCTGCCAAGTTGATCAAACCTAATGGAATCAGAAGACAAAATTGCCCATCAGTGTGGTCCATCAAGTCAGCCCCTGGGACACATGGTCTGGTGCAGAGTATGGAGGGTAACCCTGGAAGGACCAATCCAGCATAAAAGCTTTCCTGCTGTGCTTCTTGATCAAGCATAACTATAATTAGCAACTAGCAGAGGAATTGTTGGGATGCTAGAAGGGGGGCCTCTTGCATCTAGATAGCAGTCAGTCTGGAGACAGTTAAGTAACCAAAAGTCAGAGTGCATAACTAGATGGCTGTCCAAAGACTATGTAAATAGCAAATTTGGGGGGCAGTCTATAGAAGCCTAGTAAAAGTAGGAATAAAAGGATGAAGGTAAAATGAGGAACCTAGAACCTATAAACCATCTGCAACATGGGGTTCAGGGCACAGGACTCCATGGGCTTTTCCAGCCACAGGCCTGCCCACGAGCTGATGGCCAGGCAGCTTCCCTGCTTTTACCTGGTGCTTCTCGCTCCTCAGCCTGAGATTTTCTGATGTGTTGCAGCTAAAAGGTGGAGCTGTGAATGTGGATGTGGGTGGGGCTGGCAAATATGTTTTTGACTGGAAATCTATTGAGAAAAAAGGATGTTCTCTTTTGTGGAAAGGAGGCTGGGGATTCACATCAAAGAACCCTCCTTTGATTTGGAAGTGAGTTTGGTCCTCTTGGTCCACTGCTCCTACTCTCTCAGCTCTTAAGTCACTTTTTCTCTGAATAACATTCTCAGACCTAGTCCTATTTCCTCTTCTTAAGTTTGAATCAGTGGTTCCTTCATCTGTGATGCCTTTGCTCTGGGAGTATTCTTATGTTAGGGCACTTTTTTCTTTTTTTAAAGTTTCTTTATATTTTATTTATTTTGAGAGAGAGAGAGAGGGAACTCATGTGGGAGAAGGGCAGAGAGACAGGGAGAGAGAGAATTTCAAGCAGGATCTGTATGGTCAGTACAGGGCCCAATGAGGGACTCAATCTCACAAACCATGAGATCATGACCTGAGCTGAGATCAAGAGTCAGATGCTTAACCAACTGAGCCACCCAGGCACCACTAGAGCACTTTCACTTTGTAATATATCTGGTTGTTAGTTGATTTGTTTCCTCTCCTACACAGTCACACACATGCGTGTTCACACACACACACACACACACACACACACACGCCACACCTTTGAGGGCTTTGTTCATCTCCATATTCCCATACATAGTGCCTTAAACATGGTAAAAATGTCAATAATGTTTTTTGCATGAATAAATTACTAAATGAGAGTTGACCTACCTAGGATTGCCTTCCTCTGTGTTCACAGTGTTCTAGTTCCTACCTGTCTCCTCTCTGTCATGAAAGTTTACCCCCTTTTTCCATTGTTTCTTCAAAGCCCTGCTAGATGACCGGCTAATTTGAAATTCCAAACCATGACAATGCAAGAGTGTGTATAACTGGGTTATATGTTACCTTCTACTGGAAATTTTGTAGACAAGTGTCTTCATTTCTTGATCCAAATGGAATGATTTCCCCCATGTGTGCCCTTTTAGCAATCTAGTTGTTGAGTAATGTTTCTGGTTGAGGGTACTCATAGCAGTCTCTTGAGTGACATGCCCATAATTAGCTGCCTACTTTGTATGATTATGGTATCTCCCTGATTTTACCTCCTACTGTGTATGTCTGTTCATCTCTCCTTTTATTCCACCTTTCTTAACACTGCCCCATTTCCCAAACCATAGCAGGTGCCTGGGACATGGTAGTTTTGTACTGAGCTTCCTTTCTTGTGTTTGCGTGAATGGAGGCTGAAGTTTCAACACCCCTGAAAACATTGGAAAGGGCCTTCTGGCATCTCTGAAGGTGGTGTGGGAGAGATGAATGTGTTTTTGTGCTTGTGTATTAAACCTAAGCAACCTGTGTTCTAAAATTTTGAATGTGACCAAAGGAGCGAGCTCAGCATATGGAGAACAAAATAAATGAAGTTAATGATTTCCTTTCTGAAATGATATCAACTTCAGAGTTCATCTGAATCAGATTCATTTTGCAGATGTCTGTGCTCACCCAGTTAACCAGAATTCTAACACCTATAGCTGGTAATTCAGAATCTGCTGATTTGGAGACAGCTTGTGGCTACAGACATTTTAACCCACTCACTGTGGGTAGCTGGTAGCTCCTCTGCTCAGGTATAATCCCCCACAGGAGCCATCAGCCCTACAAGTGCTACGTTTTTGACAAGCCATTTTTGTGCATACAGGATTAAATTATTTCACAGGGGAAAGGAAGGAGCTAAGGATGGGAACATTGAATGCTGCAGGAAAGGGGAAAACAATGTCATAGCAGCCGCTTTTTCTCTCCAGGATGCTGCGGGAATCCCTATAAATTTGCTGGTTTATAAAAATGACTCTGGTGTAGCCGATCATTTTCCTACTGTCTTGTGCAAAGATCACAAGCCTGAAGGTTTGAACCAAAAGGAGAGCAATACAGTGTTTGACTGCTGGAAAATTCTGAGATAGTTGAAATCCTCCTCTGGTTCTCACAGCACCTTATGCGTCAAAGCACTTAGCCTGTTTATTTCTTGTTTGGGTTATGAGTTGTGTCCTCTAAAGTTTAGATTTTTTGAAGACAGTGATTTGATTCCCTTCATTACTGTGATGAACTGTGGTTAACTGTATCTGCTACATAGCAAGTACTCAACGTTCCTTAGCTATAAGTGCAGTGATGAAATGTGTAGGTCAGGGTACTGACATACTTGCATTTTTAAGATGCTCTTCTAATACAAAGAAAATAGGGGTAAAATACACAGTGCCAGCATGGAGAAGAACAACACAAGAGGAGAACCTGGACTGCCTAAGGGTTTACATGTAAGGGAAATAGTGTGTGGCTGAGCCAAGTAGACACTGGCAGGACATGCCCTGTTTTAGAAGCTTGTTGAGCACAGGAGGATACAGCAAAGCAAGTTATAACCTAACCTATGCTGAGAATACCACTCTGGTGTATAGTGGTCTAGGTGTTCAAGAGCATTGTCAAGGTAAATCACCACTGATCTGTGTGGGACCAGTGTTCATTCATTGACTATATTCAAAATGGTGGTGGTGGTGGACAAATGGAACCTTATAGCTATCTCACTATTTGGCATTGGATGTCACATTGACCCTTGGGGTCTAGACATAGACCTTATACTTTTTGCCAAAAAATATAAGTGACTCTGGGTTTGGAAACACATTTTTAGATATGATATAAAAAAAATCCATGAAAAAAAAATGTTAGGCTTTGTGAAAAGAGAATCTTTTCACTGAGACATTTGTTAAGAGAATGAGGAGGCCAAATCACAAATTGGGAGAAAATATTTGCAAAACATTTATCCGAGAATGGACTTGTACTGAAAGCATACAAAAAACCCGTCTGCTCAACAATATTTCTCATAAGGGAAGTGCAAATTAAAACAATGAGATGCCACCATATAACTACTGGCATGACAAAAATCCAGAAAACTGTCAATACCAAATGCTGGTGAGGATGTGGAACAACAAGAACTCCCATTCATTGCTGGTGGGAATTCAAAATGATGCAGTCACTTCAGAAGATAGTTTTGCATCTTCTTACAAAACTAAACCTAGTTTCACCATATGACCTAGCAATCACACCTCTAGATATTTATGCAATTGAGTTGGAAACTGCATGCAAATATTTATGGCATCTTTATTTACAACTTCCAAAAACTGAAAGCAGTCAAGAGGTTCTCCAACAATTCAATGGAGAAATAAACTGTGGTACATCCCTAAAATGGAATATTATTCATGGATAGGAAATGAGCTAGGGGTGCATGAATGGCTCTGTCGGTTGAGTGTCTGAGTCTTGGTTTTGACTCAGGTCATGATCTCACAGTTGATGAGTTCAAGCCCCACATCTGGCTCTGTGCTGACAGTGCAGAGCCTGCTTGGAATTTTCTCTCTCCCTCTCTCTCTGCCCCTCCTCTGCTCGTTCTCTCTCTCTCAAAATAAGTGAATAAACTTAAAAAAAAAGAAAAAAGAAATGAGCTATCAAATGACAAAAAGACATGGGGAAGTCTTTAAATGAATATCACTAAGTGAAAGAAGCCAGTCTGGAAGGGTTACAAACTGTATGATTCCAACTGTAGAAAGTCTGGAAAAGGCAAATAAAGAAGGCAAAAAGATCAGTGATTGCCCAGAGTGAAAGGGGAGAGGTGAAGTATAGGAGATTTTTAGGAGGATTGAAAAATTCTGTATGATTTTGTAATTTTGTACATGACATTATGCATGTGCCAGAACCCATAGAAACTATAGCACAAAGAATGAACCTTAGTGCACACCAATTAAAAACTAGTTTAGGAAGTTCGCAGATTCTAATAAAGAATGTATACTGTAACAAAAGAATATAATTGCATTAGAAATGTACAAAATAATCCACTGAAAGGGATGGGGGAAAAGATGCTGACCTAAATAACTTTGGAAATTAATGTGGTTTGTAGATCAAAGGCAAAGGAACCACACATAAGAGATATAATCTAGTTGATAAAGTTGTTTTTCACAAGGAAACAGGTTGACATTCTGATACTACTATACAAATATACTGGAATTGAACAATTAAGCAAATGGATGGTGAATAGTGAGATCAAGGTTTCTCACTATTGTAGTGGAAATTTACAGACATGCAAGGGCAGAGGTTAGAATGACCTATGTGGGTGGTCAAAAGATGCAAACTTCTAGTTGGAAAATAAATAAGTCCTTGGATGTGATGTACAGCATGGGGACTATAGTTAACAGTTACTATTGTTAATACCCTATTGTATATTTGAAAGTTGCTAAGAGAGTTGTCTTAAAAGTTTCATTACAAGAGAAAAAATGTAAATGTATGTCGTGATAGATGTTAACCAGATTTATTGTGGTATTTCGCAATACTCAGAAATATCGAATTGCTATGTTGTACACATGAAGCTATGATAGTGTTAAATGTCAATTATGTCTCAAAAAATTAAAAGAATAATCCATGTAAACTAGATTTGAAGATGGCGGTGGGAACTAATGTTTAACTTAATGTAGACATAAGTGGCTACATATAGAAAAGTTTACAGATAGTAGTATACATACATATATTTCTCTTTTTTTATTTAATTAATTTAATTTTAATTTCATTTTGAAATATACATCCAAATTAGTTAGCATATAGTGCAACAATGTTTCAGGAGTAGATTCCTTAATGCCCCTTAACCATTTAGCGCATCCACCCTCCCACATCCCCTCTCGTAACCCTCTGTTCTAAATACTTAAGAGTCTCTTATGTTTTTCCCCCTCCTTGTTTTTATATTATTTTTGCTTCCCTTCCCTTGTGTTCACCTATTCTGTGTCTTAAAGTACTCATATGAGTGAAGTCATATGATATTTGTCTTTCTCTGACTGACTAATTTCGCTTAGCATAATACCTTCTAGTTCTATCCACGTAGTTGCAAATGGCAAGATTTCTTTCTTTTTGGTTGCCAAGTAATACTCCATTGCAAATATATACCACACCTTCTTTATCCATTCATCCATCAATGGACATTTGGGCTCTTTCCATACTTTGGCTATTGTTGATAGGGCTGCTATAAACATTGGGGTGCATGTGCCCCTTTGGAACAGCATACCTGTATCTGTTGGATAAATACCTAGTAGTGCAATTGCTGTGTCATAGGGCAGTTCTATTTTTAATTTTTTGAGGAAACTCCATACTGTTTTCCAGAGTGGCTGCACCAGTTTGCATTCCCACCAGCAGTGCAAAAGAGTTCCTCTTTCTTCGTACCCTCACCAACATCTGTGGTTGCCTGAGTTGTTAATGTTAGCCATTTTGACAGAGGTGAGGGGGTATCTCTTTGTAGTTTTGATTTGTATTTCTCTGATGATGAGTGATGTTGAGCATTTTTTCATGTGTCAGTTGGCCATCTGGATGTCTTCCTTGGAGAAGTGTCTATTCATGTCTTTGCCCATTTCTTCAATGGATTATTTGTTTTGGGGGTGTTGAGTTTGAGTTGTTCTTTATAGATTTTGGGTACTAACCCTTTATCTGATATGTCATTTGCAAATATCTTCTCCCATTCTGTCAGTTGCCTTTTAGTTTTGCTGATTATTTCCCTTGCTGTGCAGAAGTTTTTATTTTGATGAGGTCCCAATAGTTCATTTTTGTTTTTGTTTCCCTTGTCCCTGGAGATGTGTTGAGTAAGAAGTTGCTACGGCCAAGGTCAAAGAGGTTTTTGCCTGCTTTCTCCTTGAGGATTTTGATGGCTTCCTGTCTTACATTTAAGTCTTTCATCCATTTTGAGTGTCTTTTTGTGTATGCTGTGAGAAAGTGGTCTGGGCTCATTCTTCTGCATGTCGCTGTCCGGTTTTCCCAGCATCACTTGCTGAGAAGACTGTCTTTATTTCATTGGATATTCTTTCCTGCTTTGCCAAAGATTAGTTGGCCATATGTTTATGGGTCCATTTCTGGGTTCTCTGTTCTGTCCCATTGATCTGAGTGTCTGTTCTTGCGCCAGTACCACACTGTGTTGATGATTACAGCTTTGTAATACAGCTTAAAGTCTGGGATTGTGATGCCTCCTGCTTTGGTTTTCTTTTTCAGGATGCTTTGGCTATTCGGGGTCTTTTCTGGTTCCATACACATCATAGGATTATTTGTTTTAGCTCTGTGAAGAATGCTCGTGTTATTTTGATAGGGATTGCATTGAATATATAGATTGCTTTGGGTAGTATTGACATTTTAACAAGATTTGTTCTTCCTATCCAGGAGCATGAAATATATTTCATTTTTTGTGTGTCATCTTCAATTTCTTTCATGAGCTTTCTATAGTTTTCAGTGTATAGATTTTTCACCTCTTTGGTTAGACTTATTCCTAGGTATTTTATAGGTTTCGGTGCGATTGTAAATGGGACCGATTCCTTGATTTCTCTTTCTGTTGCTTCATTGTTGGCATATAGGAATGCAACCGATTTCTGTGCATTGATTTTATATCCTGCCACTTTGCTGAATTCAAGGATAAATTCTAGCGGTTTTTTTGTGGCCTCTTTTGGGTTTTCCATATAGAGTTTCATGCCTTCTGCAAAGAGTGAAAGTTTGACCTCTTCCTGGCTGATTTGGATGCCTTTTATTTCTTTGTGTTGTCTGATTGCTGAGGCCAAGACTTCCAATACTATGTTGAATAACAGCAGTGACAATGGACATCCCTGTCTTCTTCCTGACCTTAGGGAGAAAGCTCTCAGTTTTTCCCCATTGAGGAGGATATTAGCGTTGGGTCTTTTGCATATGGCTTTTATGATCTTGAGGTATGATCCTTCTATTCCTACTTTCATGAGGGTTTTTATCAAGAAAGGATGCTGTATTTTGTCAAATGCTTTCTCTGCATCTATTGAGAGGATCATATGGTTCTTGTCCTTTCTTTTATTGATGTGATGAATCATATTGATTGTTTTGCAGATATTGAACCAGCCCTGCATCCCAGGTATAAATCCCACTTGGTCATGGTGAATACTTTTTTTTAATGTATTGTTGGATCCGGTTGGCTAATATCTTGTTGAGGATTTTTGCATCCATGTTCATCAGGAAAATTGGTCTATAGTTCTCATTTTTAGTAGGGTCTTTGTCTGGTTTTGGCATCAAGGTAATGCTGGCCTCATAGAAAGTATTTGGAAGTATTCCTTCAATTTCTATTTTTTGGAAGAGTTTCAAGAGAATAGCTATTAACTCTTCCTTAAATGTTTGGTATAATTCCCCTTAGAAAGCCATCTGGCCCTGGACTCTTGTTTTTTGGGTTTTTTGTTTGTTTGTTTGTTTGTTTTTGCATATTGTTGATTACTAATTTGATTTCCTTACTGGTTATGGGTCTGTTCAAATTTTCTATTTCTTCCTGTTTCAGTTTTGGTAGCGCATATGTTTCTAGGAATTTGTCCATTTCTTCCAGATTGCCCATTTTATTGGTGTATAATTGCTCATAATATTTTCTTATTATTGTTTTTATTTCTGCTGTGTTGGTTGTGATCGCTCCTCTTTCATTCTTGATTTTATTTATTTGGGTCCTTTCCTTTTTCTTTTTGATCAAACTGGCTAGTGGTTTATCAATTTTGTTAATTCTTTCAAAGAACCAGCTTCTGGCTTCATCAAACATATATTTTGCTGTAGCCACTGAGAAGGCCTAGAAGTAATGACACACCAGTAACAAGGAACACACCTAGTACCGAGATCTTGGTTTCCAATATCATTCTCCAATGAGGTGCCAGGACTCTCATTGGAGAAAAGGCTAATTCTAGGACTGGGACAGAAAATTTACAAGATGAAGCTGGAGCGTCTTGTTCCAAAAAGTAAGGTGATGTACAAACAAAAAACAAAAAAGAATTTGATGGGGTAAGTCAAAGAGACACAGGAGTGAACTGAAAAAGCTCCCAATGACCAAACCTGGAAAAATTTGAGTAACAAAATAAAGCAATATTGGATTATAACTCAAAGTATTTCATGTATCCTCAACCCAAAATTAATCGAATGCATTAATAAATTAAAAGAAGAAACTATTCTCCTATGTATACTTCCAGATAAATTATGCAGCTATTCCAGCTTCTAGGAGCATAATTCCCAACTCTTTAAATGTGGGTTATGCATTGTAAGTTCCTTCCAAAGAGTACAATATGGAAAGAGAAATAAAGGAGTAACTTCACTGTGTAAAAACCTGAGAAACACCATCTCAGCCAGGTGATCAGGGTAAACATCAACAGTCATAAATTGTGTTGAGAATATATACCCTTGCAATGGCCCTTTACTTCTGTGGTCTTCCTCCCCCCAAATCCATGACCTTAGTCTAATCATGAGAAAACATCAGATAGATCCCAATAGAGTGACTACAAAATCCTACAAAATCCCTGACTGTACTTGTGAAACTGCCAAAGTCATCAAAAAGAAAAGAAAAGAAAGGAAAAGAAAGGAAAAGAAAGGAAAAGAAAGGAAAAGAAAGGAAAAGAAAGGAAAAGAAAAGAAAGGAAAGGAAAGGAAAAGAAAAGAAAGAAAGAAAACAAAAGAAAAAAGAAAAAAAAGAAAAAAGAAAAGGAAAGGAAATTCTGAGAAACTCTAATAACCAAACGGAGCCTGAGGAGATATTACCACTAATGTAATGTGGTATCCTAGGTGGGATCCAGGAATAGAAAAAGAATATCAAGTAAAACTAAAGTTTGGAGGAAAAAAAAGAAATCTGGATCAAGTGTGGAATTTAGGTAATAATAACACATCATTAGTTCATTATTTTTACTAAATATTAATAAAAGGGGGAAACTAAGTACAGGATTATATGGAAACTCTGTACTATCTGCTCAGTCTCTCTGTAAATCTGTAACTATTCTAAAAAGTAATAGCTATTACTTAAAAAATAAAGCTATCAATTCTATATGAATTGATGATCTTATCCCAAATGTGGGGAAGAATAAGTTAATATATCTTCAAGTTAGAAGACCCATATTCAACACCTTCCTTGCCATTAACTCTCGAGTGCTTTTATGGTGGTTATGAAATCTCTCTAAATCTCAGTTTATTTATTTATAAAATCATGGTAATACTATTATATTCATCAAGGTTCTTCAGAGAAAGACAACCAAAAGGATGTATTATATATATAATATATCATATATATTAAGTATAGTATATAATATTATAGTGTATATACATATACATGTATATATATATACATATAAATATAATACATATAAATAGTACATCCTATTGGTTGTATATATGTATGTCGATTGTATAATATGTCATAAGACATTAGCTCACACAATTATGGAGGCCATCAAGTCTCAAGGTCTGCAAGGGTAAGTAGTTGGCAAGCTAGAGATCCAGAAAAGCTGATAGTATATTCCATTCTAAAGACTAACAGGCTTAAGATCTGGGAAGAACCAAAGGTTCGATCCAAAGGCATGAAAAAGCCAATGTCTCAGTTTGAAAGCAGCCAGGCAAGAGAAACTCTCTCTTATTCAAGGTATGACTAATCTTTTTGTTCAATTCAGGCCTTCCCACCCACATTAATGAGGCCCGCCCACATTAGGGAGAGCAATCTACTTTACTCAATCTACCCAGTTAAATGTTAATCATATCCAAAAATGCCCTGAAATTGAAAGAAACATCAAGAATAATGTTTGATCAAATATCTTGGCAGCCTTTAGCCCAGTCAAGTTGACACACAACTATCTTCTCATGAACACCTTTGTTATGACTATTAAATAGGATAATGTATGTTGTAGCACTTTGTAAAAACATGAAGTGATTAGCTATTGGTTTTGAATGACTATTCAGAATAATGGACAACTACTTAATTTGTTATCCCAAACTTTTTCCACTGATGTGTTTTAGGGATTTTAGATATTTCTCTATAATCATCCTTTTTTGTTGTTGTTGCTATCTCATATTATTTTCCCATATCTGTGTAAAAAGCAACCTGATGAACCCATGAATTCCAAGGCCTTTGGGCTCCCCTGCCCTGTGTGATTGTCTAGGTCTCTCCTGTCCAAGCAGTTGATGGCCTTGGTTCCTAGTCACCCTCTGGTTCCCCTTGAGCCCCATCCATTTCATATTTATTTCCTGTGGGCCTATTTGTAACAAGTGCCCTCCTAGCCAATGTTTTGGTAGGCTCCTCCTGCCTTGAATACCCACATTGCTCTTTTATTTTAGCAGATCAATTCTGCCATTTTCCTTCTAGAGGGAAGAAAGAAAAAAAAAGGAAGAAAAGAGAATATTTGATCACTTGACTTCCCAGTAATTATGCTGCTGTGATGCTGGGTGTACCGGGTTCCCCATGCCCTCAGGCTTTCTCACACACCCCCCACCCCTGCATACATGGGAATCACCCTGAGGTCATGAGTGAACACATGAGTAAGGGGGCTGCTCTGCTTCCAGGTCAGAAGTCTGCACATATCAGATACTGTTACAAAATAATTTCCTTCCCACTGACTGCTCTGGTTTTCAGGTAGGAAAAAGTTGTCACCCAAAGCAACTGACATTTGTGACTCCTCTTCTCAGACTGCGTCTTAAGAATGTTCCCATTCTAGCTTCAATTGGGTCTCAGCAGAATCCTGGAACTAATGGTCTGATACTGAAGACTAACAGCATAACTAATGTTGGTGTCTAATCAGTGGCCAGCTTCCCCAGTAGCTGTGCCTCCAAGTCTTTCTTTTAAGCTTAGGAGTCAGGCTCACTTTAGACCTCAGCTGGCTGCTCACATCTCTCGTAGCAGCTGCTAAGGGTACAAATGAGACCCTTTCACGAAAATAGTTCTATGGCTATTATAGGCCCCTGCTCTTATCGCAGAGAGGAAATACTTATCTCTGAGTCTTATATAATTCAAATGAGAGAGCTGCATAATGTGGCTCTCTCCTTTAAACTACAGGGGATCAGTGGTCTGCTCCTCAGAAAGGTCCTCTCCCTCTGCCTGAATGAAAATGATCCAAAGTGGGGAATGTCTACTGATGCTTGTCGCTAACAGGACTTTCAGCTCCTTACCAGGCAGGGTGGCCAGCAGGAGCCTCAGACATTTCACATATTTTTGCTGCTTGAGATCTCCTTCAGGTTCCTACATTAATTAGTCTATTCCTAACATTCATATCAGACAGATATTAGGGAGAAACACTTTGGTAAAAGGAGGGTTTTGGAATTGTCTCCAGTGAACAAGAAATTAGACTGAAACGTCCACCTGTTAACATTTGAGGATGAACCAGACTCTTTATGCAAAGCATATTACAAGAATGGCTGCTTTTCCACAGTATTTCCCAGCCTGAAGGCTGCATATCAATTTGCAGGGATTTTAAAAATCTATGATTTTGGCTAGTTTGCTGATTTGTTTTTTTCTGCTGTGCCTTCCAGAAGGATCATGACTTGGCTATACTTGTAAAACAGTTGTTAGGAACCTCAACATTACTCAAGTGTTTTATGTCTGAATGCTGCTTAAAAAGCCAGTTACTAGTTACGTTTGTCTGGGGGGGGGGTAATTTTATTAATTTTCAAGTCACTACTGCAAGTCTATTGAATGTCACTGTTGGTGAACTACCCATTTCTAGGAACATCGTTATGGAAAGGCACTCTGATATAAGTTAAGGGTAATCCATGCTTGGGATTTATATGAGGCTATCTCTCTAGGGGAAGAGCTTTGGGAAGGAGGAAGAAAAAAGAAAATCTATATGAAACTATGAGGGGCAGATGCTTTTTTAAAAAAAACTGAGATATAATTGATACATTTGATATATAATTTTGTATTTGTTTCAGGTGTACGACATAACGATTCCATATTTGTATGTCATGAAATGATCACGACAATAAGTCTATTTAACATACATTACCACACATAGTTACTTTTTTTTATATTTTCTTGTGATGAGAACTTTTAAGATCTACTCTCTTAGACAAATGCTTTCTTGCAGTTCTCTTCTCAGGGTGCATTCTGGTATAGTTGGTAATATAATCCTGCTCTTGGAAAGGTGAACAAGAGCTGGTATGAGGTATGGGTAAGCAGGCCCTGAGTAGATTACTGATGTTGTGTCCACTCTAGGTAAACTGGTCACACCTCATGCTTCACATGCCTAGACAACTTACCAGGTAGATGAGCTTTGGTCCCAAAGCCCCGGCTAGTGTTTACAGAGCAGGGCTTTTCCTGGGATACTTTAGGTTTTTAGAGACAAGTTGTCTCTGACCATGGCAGAAAGCTTAGCAATAACAGGATTGTGGGCCTCAACCAGTAAAGGCTTACTATTTAATATCTCCTAATAAAGTACCATATATTTACTAAGCTATGGGATAAGGTTTTGATGCTGAGGTGTAAAGTATGGGTTGAAATTCACATTCGCTGGTCCTCACTTTACCATGTGATCTTCTTGCTTGCCCTTCTTTCTGAATATTTACACAACCTTTTGATACTCCTATTGGATAGAAATACTTCGTCTATATACCTCAACATGTTGATGGGGATAGTTTTCATACTTAAAACTCATGACAAATTACATACTTTGTCTAAGTGCCATGTTTAGGAGCTCATCTATTTCAAATGAAGGGTATTCTTAGTTGCAAGCTGAAACACATAGTCTACCCTGTGGAGTGGCTACAAGTTCTTAATGTTGTAATGGGTTCCACTAGTAGATTAACTACCCTACACTATTAATTAACCTAATCCCAAGTTTCATGTGATTAAACAATCTGTGGAACTAATTATTCAAAAGGTGTACATGTTGAAAACAATTTACTGAAAACAAAATTGAAAAAAAGGTTTGAAGATAGTAAATAGAGATCTTAGATAATTGACCCACAGCATCACGCAAGACGATTCAGAAAGATACTTTACAGGAGGGGAAGGAGTTAAGATAGAGGAATAGTAGGGGGACCCTGGGCTTTCCTCATCCCTCAAACAGAGCTAGATCAACATCAAATCATTTTGAACACCTAGGAAATCGATCTGAGGATTAAGAGAACAATCTGCATAATTTGAGAGAGAGAACCTGACAGGTCTGAGGTGCAGAGACATGAATTGGGGAGAAAAGCCTTGGAGCAGTGGAGGGTAGGGGGCCCTTTCATGGAGAGAAGAAGAGAGGGGAGAGGGAGCATCACCTCCAGTTCATGCAAGAAAAGCACTCCCCCAAAACCGTTAACTGGGGAATTGGGAGGTGTGGAGTATCACAAATTTTTGCAAATAGTAGAGCTCAAATTACAAGATTTTGGAAGTCTTCTCCATTTGCTAGAGTCAATCTGAGCATGTGGTGGTGCTCCTGGAAGGAAGGAACACAGAGGCCCTGGAGTGGACACTGTGGTGGGGGATCCCCTGGGTCAAACTGAGAGAGAATATTCCTTTTCCTAAATTGAATTTAGAAGAGAATATATTGCCTCTCCAAGGACAAAAGACCTGGATGATACCTTTGAGAAGCCCTTCAACAGAGGTGTGTGCAGAGGGCAGATAAAGTGGTCACTGATTTTCATTGTGCTTCCCCATAAATTCCAAGCACATGTGTGGCTGTCCGACTGCTTTTCTGGGGCAAAATAGCACCAGAGACAGCCTACTGAGGAGGGGAATGGTTCTGTGCCATGCCAGCTCCTTTAAGATGTGAAGTTTTGAATCCCAGCTATGTGCCAGAGATGAAACACAGGAGATCTATGGTGCCTGACAGGCCAAAAGCCTGGACACAGACACGGTGAAGGCAGTGATTTGATAGAAGCCTGGGACACCAGAGGGAAGATTGTTTACTTTTATGTGAGGGATTCTTAAACAGTGCTGGGCATGAGCTCCCCTGTTCAGGGATGATAGACCATGGTGATGCCTTTTCCCCCTGTCCTCCTAGGTTTGTGGGACCTCAGTGTGCAACACAGCACCCCTAATGCAGGCTAAAGGTATTTACACCAGCACCCCTCTTCCCAGTGCCCTACAGGTGCATCCTTATTAGGGCAGATCTGGTTATGAGCCAGCATGTGGGCCTCTCCCCCAGAAGGACCAGCAGAGCCCCAACCCCCACCGCATGCAGCAAGTCTACTGATCATATAATGCTTCAAAATGTCAGCTTCAGTTCTTTAGTTCTAGTGGAAATAAGACCAGGCTTTTGTTTTCTTTTTGAATCAGGCCTGTAATTTTTTGTTCATTCATTAGTTTTTTTTTTTTTTTTCCTTTCCTGTTTTGTTTTTTGGATCTGGCTTCTTTTCTTCCCCCCCCCCCCCCCCCCCCCCCCGTTTGGAATCAGGCTTATAGGTTTTTTGTGTTTTTTTGTTTTTTGTTTTTTGGGGTTTTTTTTTTTTTTTGGTTCCTTTTCCTTTTCTCTTTTTTGGATCAGACTTTGTTTTTTTAATCAGGTTTATTTTAACAAACAAATTCAAGCACACCTAGTTAAAGGTCCAAATACACCCCACTGCAAGCAAGGAGGAATTCTGCAGAGGACTAACCTGTGGAAAGGAGCAGCCAAATCACAACAGCAGGATGCACACAGCATCCACCAGAAAGCACTTCCTGAAGCACCAGGTCCTGGATAGCATATGACCTCTTCTTAATTTAGCCATTAGCCTCAGGAACAATAAACATGACAAGCTTTCATAACACACATAGGACAGAAACCTAGACAAAATAACAAGAGAGAGGAATTCTCCCCCAAAATAAAGATCAAGAAGAAACCATAGTCAGGGATTTGCTCAAAACAGATTTAAGCAATATATCTGAACAAGAATTTAGAACAACAGTCATAAGAATACTAGCTGGGCTTGAAAAAAGCATAGAAGACACCAGAGAAACCCTTGCTGCAGATCTAAAAACTAAAAACTAATCAGGCTGAAATAAAAATGCTATAACTGAGTTGTAAAACTGACTGTAATCACAATGAGGATGGAAGAAGCAGAGGAATGAATAGGAGATATAGAAGATAAAATTATGGAAAATAATAAAACTGAAAAGAAGAGGGAAAGAAAAATGTTAGATCAAGAATATTGACTTAGGGAACTCAGTGATTCCACAAAGCACAGAAGGAAACGTTATATGGGGTGCCTGAGTGGCTCAGTGTCTGACTCTTGATTTTGGCTCAGGTCATAATCTCACAGTTTGTGGGTTTGAGCCCCACATTGGGCTCTGTGGTAATGCCATGGAGCCTGCTTAAGATTCTGTCTCCTTCTCTCTTTGCCCCTCCACTGCTTGCTCTCTCTCTTAAAATATATAAATGTTAAAAAATATTTTAAGAAGGAAAGCCTATAAATAGGGCATCTCCCATGTTCCTTTGCAACCTCCATGAATCCTTTCTCAGACAGAATGGACCATGGGTCTGGATATCAATATCCATCTGGTTAAGTGACATCCAGATGGCCAACAGGCACATGAAAAGATGCTCAACATCGCTCCTCATCAGGGAAATACAAATCAAAACCACACTCAGATATCACCTCACGCCAGTCAGAGTGGCCAAAATGAACAAATCAGAAGACTATAGATGCTGGAGAGGATGTGGAGAAACAGGAACCCTCTTGCACTGCTGGTGGGAATGCAAATTGGTGCAGCCACTCTGGAAAACAGTGTGGAGGTTCCTCAGAAAATTAAAAATAGACCTACCCTATGACCCAGCAGTAGCACTGCTAGGAATTTACCCAAGGGATACAGGAGTACTGATGCATAGGGGCACTTGTACCCCAATGTTTATAGCAGCACTCTCAACAATAGCCAAATTGTGGAAACAGCCTAAATGTCCATCAACTGATGAATGGATAAAGAAATTGTGGTTTATATACACAATGGAGTACTAGGTGGCAATGAGAAAGAATGAAATATGGCCCTTTGTAGCAACGTGGATGGAACTGGAGAGTGTTATGCTAAGTGAAATAAGCCATACAGAGAAAGACAGATACCATATGTTTTCACTCTTATGTGGATCCTGAGAAACTTAATAGAAACCCATGGGGGAGGGGAAGGAAAAAAAGAAAAAAAAGAGGTTAGAGTGGGGGAGAGAGCCAAAGCATAAGAGACTCTTAAAAACTGAGAACAAACTGAGGGTTGATGGGGGGTGGGAGGGAGGGTAGGGTAGGTGATGGGCATTGAAGAGTGCATCTTTTGGGATGAGCACTGGGTGTTGTATGGAAACTAATTTGACAATAAATTTCACATAAAAAAATTTAAAAAATTAGTTCATATATGCTAACCTATTATATATGTTTATATACAAATATACATATATATATAGTGTTTATAATTGTGTCATGGCATATGATATTTGCTAATATTATTCAGTATTTATCTTTGTTTCATTTTGACAATATAGTAATCTTTTTTACACATTTTTAAAAAGTTTTGCTAAAATTCATGTGCTATTTAAAGTGACTTCTTCCAACTTAACAGAAACCCATGGGGCAAGGGAAGGAAAAAAAAAGAGGTTAGAGTGGGAGAGAGCAAAAGCATAAGAGACTCTTAAAAACTGAGAACGAACTGAGGGTTGATGGGGGGGGTGGGTGATGGGTATTGAGGAGGGCACCTTTTGGGATGAACACTGGGAGTTGTATAGAAATCAATTTGACAATAAATTTCATATATTGAAAAAAAAAAAAATAAAGTGACTTCTTCCAGGGTGCCTCAGGGTGGCTTAGTCGGTTAAGCTACCGACTCTTGATTTCAGCTCAGGTCATGATCTCACGGTTTGTGGGTTCGAGCCCTGCATCAGGCTCCACACTATCAGTGCTTGATATTCTCTCTCTCTCTCCTTCTCTCTGCCCCCTCAGCGTGCACACACACACACTCTCTCAAAATAAATAAATTATATAAAATTTAAAAGTAAAGTGGCTTCTTACCAAACACAGTTTATTCTGCCAGATCACTTTCGTGCTGTGTTATTTAAGAGTTCCCTACACTGCATTTAGTATTCCTCTACATTTAGTGGACATGTTTTTTATTCTTACCTTCCAAGTTAAAGGTGAAAATGTTCAGCAGGACTAGGCTTTTGCTATACATATCTTGTACTTTATCAAGTGGAAAAGTACTTTGATTAAGTGGAAAGTAAGTAACTGAAAAAACAGAGTGAAATAAAATATCAAGCAGTTGAGGACATCCCAATATTGGAAATTGGGAATACATAATGGAGAAAGAGATGCTGATAGTTAATAAAACTATGGGCACCTGCTGAAAACCAATAAAGCAAAACAAAGAATCAACCATATATTTTCATCTTGGAGAATGATTAAGAGTTCTGAAAGTAAGTTCCATCACTACAAAAAGTTGTTTTCTCTTTCTTGCTCATTGGTGATGCCTATCCATTTAAGCTTGTATTATATAATATAAACTTTTTTGTATGGCTCCCTGCATCTGAGTTAAGCTTTAGCAGCCCACATAAAGCCTAAAGCAAGCTGAAAGTTTTCCTTTTATTCCTTTATCTTTACTGGGCACCAACCTAAGCCATCTATCAGTGCTTTATACTCAGTTCCTGAATAGACATGTGTTACCTACAACATCTTCCTCAATCTCCCAGAGTTTTCAAAACATTCACTGCCCCTTGAAATACTTTTAAGTCCAAAAATATAGACCTTTCAGCCCAAACTGATACTGCTACAATGGAACTATTGATTGCCTGAGTTTTTATTTCTGAAATATCATCAGACAATGGATTTGAACAGAAATGGGAAATTCATCCAACTTATCAGGTTTAGCTTCATGATGTATTGTTATTTAATAGGTATGTGTAGCAGCACAGAATCAAAAGGCATCAGAAGCCCTGAGACTAGAGGGAGAGTCACTGCTGAGATTTTATTGCTTTAGATCAACTTTGGGTGAGTTGATGATAATAGAGAAATAATAATAAAGCTAGAAATAAAACTTGAAGTTATTTGGAGATAGGATGATAGACGGGGATTTGAAAAACAGGTTATTTGTGCTCTGGTCCCATGTCTTTACATAAGTATTCCAGGTCTCATTTTCCTCATCTGTAGGAGTCCCAAGTGTCTGTTGAGCCAAAAGGGGGAAAAAAAAAGTTTTTCCCATGTAGGATCCAATTCAAGATCATCCTTTTCATTTTGTTGTCACATTTCTTTGGACTCATTTAACATGGAACACTTATTCCATCTTTCCTTGTCTTTGATGATCTTAACAGTTTGAGGAATAAAGGGAATTTGTTTTATGGATACTTTTCAATTTGTTCCTAATGTTTCCTCATGATTAGACTCAGGTTTTGCATATTTCCACAAATCTGCCTCATGACCTCTGTAAATTAGTTGCCACAGCTGTTGCTGTTGTCTCTGTCTCTCAGGCCTCCATTCCTAAAGAAGAATCTGATTGGCTGAGCTTATCTGTTGGAATCAGACCTTACAAGTCATAGGTAACTGTCCAGCCTGCTATGGAAGGTTTTGTCAGATGACCACACTTGGTCCAGTCAGCTGTGGCTGGGGTGGGCAGAAAACTTCACACAGTACAACACATGCTTTTGGGGGGAGTAGGGTTTTAGAGCAGTTTCTCCTGGAGGGGTATGGAGCTGATGAGCAGACAAGTAATGGCCATCATGTCAGTCAGGGCCCCAGCAAGACAAAATGGTCCCAGCTGAGGAGAGTTTCATAAAGGGATTATTTCAAAGGTGTGAACAGGGTATAGGGAAACCGTGGGGGAAGAGTAATCCCTGGGGCTGGAAAGGCTGAAGGGGTGAGGCAGTGAGCAGTTACCAGAACTCAGAGACAGTGAGAGCTCCCAGAGCTGTTACTCTCTGCAGGTAGAGGGAGGAATCTGCTTGCAATGACTCTGCTAGGCAAGGACAGAGGAATATATAGATTCCCTGGCCTTTCTTTCCTTCTTTGCTCTCCTGACACGGCTCTCAATAACTAAACACAGCTGCAGCAAGGAAACCATTGGTTCCTTCCATGTGATCAGACTGCCAGGACAGGGAAGAAGATCGAGACATGGAGCGTGGCTGTGATGGGCAAATTGAGACATGTAGCACAAAAGGCCTCCCCAGTTTGAGAGGACAGTTAAAGGTAAGGATGCTGAGGCAAAGGACTTTCACAATGACTCAGAGGCAGGACTCACAGCAGAACTCAAGTCTCTTATTATGCAGGGATTTTTTGAAAAGTGTAGGAGGAGTATTTTGTTGAAAACAGTCTCTGAAATATGTATGTGTTAATAACTTATCCTCAGATTATTGTAGATGTAACTGGAGTATCCTTAAATATATATAGTAAAATGTGAAATAGGTTTTCAAAGGCCACTGTCTCCCAACAGCATGCTGTTAACACTTGGAGTTGCTACCTTTATAGTCACACTTTTGATTTCAGGGAAAAAAAATTCTACTTAAAAAAAAAGTGTGTGTGTACATATATATGTTTGCATATATGTGAAAATACATGCATACATATGTGGGTTTGTATATATGTAGACTTGTGTATATGTACATGTATACATATATGGGTGGATTAGCCATGGAAACCTTAGTAAGAGTTAATTTAACATTCCTATTACATGAAAAGCCCTCAAGAAATTTGAACATGAGGCTGGGCAAGCAGAGCAGTGGTGGAGGGATGTAACGGGAATCATCTGAGGCACTGCACATGGAGAAAAGACATAGCAGAGAAGAGGAGAGCCTACCAGAGGAAGGGAGGCAGTGACAACATGGGGCTCCTTAGTATTTTGCTTGGGGCTTACTCTTGAACAAACCTTTACATAATCAGCTGGATACCAAGCCGCCCTAACAATTGTCTTCAGATTGTCCTTCTCACCTAAAAATGGTTTATTTTTCCTTTACTTGTCGAAAGCCCACTCACCCTGTGGGCATAGCTCAAACCCATGCTAGGAACCGCCCCCCCCCCCCCCCCCCCCCGCCACCACTCATCTCCCCCAGATTCATGTAAATCCCCTTGTATTCTCAACAGTGGCCATGCCTCACCGGGCAGTTACTTTGTGCCATGCACTGTGCTGAATACATGAATGATTATTGCCGTTTATCCTCATAATACTCCTATGAGGAAGGGATTGATTCATAGTTCTGTGTCCCAAATAAGGAAAGTGAGGCTAGCCCCAGGCAGCTGGTGGTGGAGCGATACATATTCCTGGGCTTTGTGGTTCCACCCCTGGGTTCCCAACTCCATGTTTCCTGAGTTAGTAGTGTGCGTTGAAGGTAAATCCTCATCACTATTATTGTAGTTATGTTGCTAGTGTCTAGTTGCTTTGAGGATAAGAATGTCTTACTCTCACACCATGTATCATGTTGCTAAGCACAGACCAGGTACTAAATAAAGATGAACTGACCAAAGGACTCTCTACCCTTTGCACCCACGTGCATCTCTCCACCCATTACCACTCTTGCCAGCACCAGATTTGAAAACATGGGGTTTGAATGCAACATTCCCTGCCCATTTCACAAAGGGGAAGAGGTTGCTCCACCCAGAAATGATCAATGACATGTCATTTGGTAATGGACTTGGAGCTCTCTGGCTTTCCTGGTAAAGGGTGTTGATGATGGCTGTTCTCGGAAGCTGGAGATCTGTATCAAGAGGGAGGGTGTTCACGCATGCGCACAGCCCCACACAGTGGAGGAGGGTGTTCACGCATGCACACAGTGCCCACTCACCGAGGGAGGGCGTTCACGCATGCGCGCTGCTCCTCTCGGCGCGGGAGAATTTCACGCCTGCGCCCTGTCCCCTCTTTGGCACGAGACGGTATTCACTCATGTGCCCCGGCCCCCTTCTGCAAGGGAGGGCGTTTCTGCATGAGCCCCATACCCCTCGGCGCAGGAGGGTGTTCAAGCATATGCACAGCACCCCACGGCGCGTGTGGGTTTCACGCATGCGTCCCGCCCCTCTAGGCGCTGGAGGGTGTTCACGCATGTGCACAACCCCCCCCCCCCGCCCCGTTCGCGCAAGCGCCCCCTCCCCCCCCCCTCCGGCGCAGGAGGTGGATGCACCCCGCCCCGCTCGGCACCAGAGAAAGTTCATGCTTGTGCCCTGGCCTTCTTTGGCACAGGAGGGAGTTCATGCACGCGCCTCACCACCCCTCGGAATGGGAGGGGGTCACCCATGGGCTACGCCACCCCTCAGCGAGGGAGTAATGCCACTATTAAACCTGACATTTCATGAGTGGCTCTTTCCATTTTCACAGCTGAAGAAGCAGGCATCTCTTAAGGTAAGGGTTATGGTTAAGATTACAGCAAGTGGTTAGGGTAAGGGTTAGGTCATACTTGCAAACCCTCAGGGAGATGGTTCAAGCAAGTGTCCTGCCCCTGCCCTTGGCGCCGGAGGGTTTTACGCAAGCGCCCCACCCACCTTAGGCCCAGGAGGGGGTTCACGCATACGCCCCCCCCCCCGCCTCCGCCTCCCCCCCTCCCCCCCGCAATGTAGGATTTCACGCATGCCCACCCCCCGGGCGAGGGGGGCGGTCACCGTTGCACCATCGCCTTCGCGAGGGAGGGGTGTGACTCATGTGCTCTGCCCCACCTCTGCGCGGGAGGAGGTCACGCATGTGCCCCATCTGCGCCCCTTCATCGGGGATGTAATGGTGATGTTTCTTTTTAAGTCAGACATTTTTTGTGGCGCCTGGGTGTCTCAGTGGGTTAAGCGTCCCACTTTGGCTCAGCTCATGGTCTCACGGGTTGTGGGTTCGAACCCTGGGACGGCCTCTGTGCTGATGGCTTTGAACCTGGAGCCTGCTTCAGATACTGTGTCTCCCTCTCTGCCCCTTCCCCACTTGTGTTCTTTCTCTCTGTCTCTCTCTCTCAAAAAAAAAAAAAAATGAAGCTAAAAACATTTTAAACCAGCTCCTTAGGGTCTTCTTGTCTTCTTGTCCTATTCCCGCATCTTCACAGGAAGGTCCATTTCACCCATTGGAAGAGACAGTAAAACCCTCGTGTGGCCATTCCTATGAGTCACTATTTAGGGAACAAGTGATTATGCTACCTTTGCACGATCAGGATACCACTGCCGTTTCATGAATGTCCCTGGGCAGGCAGGCCCTCTAATACTAGAAATGCTAGACGTGATGTTACTGGTAAACAGGCAGGGCTTCTGTTTGCTGAGTTCCTTTTACTTTTAATCTTTCCTTGATTGCCTATATGTGTTGGGTCAACAATTGGTTTGATATTGATTTTACAGTTAGGTTATTTTTATCTTATTGTTAACTCTCCGTGGTCATCTGCTCTGATAGAAGCTTATGCAAGGACAAATACTTGTTGCACATACTGGCATTATTGCTTGTATTGTGAAATTCACCCGGTCATAACTAGGAGTTGGTTGTCTATTTTTGGTATTCAGATCTTAAGATCATATACCAATGCCTGAGCCCTACTGTGAATGCTCATGGCCGCATCCCTAACAGCCGCCTACAGAACGCAAATCATATTTTTCACCCTTCTAGGACAGCCTTGATACACCTACATTGCGATGGAGAGGTGTCACACTTGCACCCCTTCTGTGCCCCTTCATCGGCCATGTAGATATGTCATGCCTGGACCCCTTCTTCAGCCATGTAGGGGCATCATGCCTGCACCCCTTCTTGGGCCATGTAGGGGTGAGCCGCCTGCGCCTCTTCATGGTCCATGTATGGATGCGTCACCTGTGCCCCTTCATGGGCCATTTCAGGTGTGCCGCCAGCACCCTTTCCTGGGCCATGTAGGAGTGAGCTGCCCGTGCCTCTTCATGGGCCAGGTAGGGGTGAGCCGCCTGCACCCTTTCCATGTAGGGGTGTGCTGCCAGCACCCCTTCATAGGCCATGGAGGGGTGAACCACTTGCACCCTTGCATCGGTGTCCTGTACCCTTTCATTGCCATTGTGGGGTGTGCCGCCTGCAAACACGCATGGGCGTCTTGCAACCTTTCAATGTAGATTTGCGGGTGTGCCGCTTGCCCCCCTTCATCAGCGACTTGCACCCCTTCATTGGTGGTGTGGTGGTGTGCCACCAGCACCCCTTCATGGCCACTATAGTATTTGTACTGTCTGTGGTTTCAGGGATCCACCTGGGGTCTCCCCATGGATAACGGGGGGGCTTCTGTAGTCGTATTCTTCTGTATCACATCTCCCCACATGACCCTCATCTCCTGATAAATCTCACAGGATCAGGAACCACTTTTCCTTGCACTTTCTTTTTAGTGGAAACATCTTGCCTTTGGTAAGCATGGCCGCTTTGCCCTCTCCGCCGTCTGTTGGAGGCTCCCTTACCCTTGCAGCACTCTTCACTCACTGCTTTTGGGTGTGCGGTCTGTCTCCTGTTGCAGTCCTGCACAAATGGTAATTTGTACTGCGAGTGGCCACAGAAAACCGCCTGGAACTGGGACTCTGGGACTGGACTGCTCTTCTCTCTGGGGGACATACAAGTAGCTTCCTTCTTGGCAGAAGTGGATACTGGTCATTGGTGGCAGGAGGTGACTTCATATTTGTTCACATTACCACTAGTGCTGGTTCAGAGTGATGGAGGACAGCATGCTGAAGGATCGCAAGTGGAGTCCTCACTGTGGCCATGGGGGGCAGTTACAGAGACTGTCCAGGGTCAGTTTTGGGTGTCTGGGGTATACACAGGAAATAGGAGAGGTTGAAAGCAAGGGTGAAACATCAGAAAATGTATGGCCTCATGAGGGGAGTATCTTGTGTTTTGTTGCCAAGAGAAGTAGCTCCCCCCGCCCCCGTCCAAGGGAAATAGTCTTATGCCACCCCCAGGACCCCTAGAGAAAAGGTTTCAATGGCTTCACCTAAGACAATACTGTCGTGACAGAGAGCAGTGATCTTCAGTCTCCATGTCTAATATTCGTGTTTACTTCCTGGAAAATAACCGGAGGCCAGTGTACTCCAAACGGAGGTACAGAATCAGGTCCACACGGGATCAGGTGCCCACGCAGGGGAGTTACCACTTCGCACTGGTAGGAGACTGGGGAGCGAGTATGGGAGTGGATTCAAAGAGTATTAAACCAAAGAGGGTGATGTACGATAGGCCAGACATAGATACACAGTTCCTCCCGCAGGAAATGTAATTTAATGTGTTGCCTTGAGAACTGGGAATGGTCATAATAATGACTCAATGGCTGCCTGTAGTCAACTAGGTTGAAATGCCAGAGCTTCCCTGACTTTCTCAGGGAAGGAAGATTCCAAGGTCGGAGGGAGATGGGAATGGGGACCTGTTGTGCGCACACCTGCTTGCTCTTATACCACAAACTTGGTGGCTTATGAGAACAAAATAGTGTTCTCTCACAGTTCTGGAGGCCAGGAACCCGAAATTCGCTTCACTGAGACTAAGGTGTCAGCAGGGCTGTACTTGTCTGGAGACCCCAGGGCTCCGGGGGACAGTGTATCCCTTCCCTCTGGTAGCTCCCGGTAGCCACCAACCTCCCTTGGCTTGTGTCCACATCACCCCAGTCTGTGTCCATGGACACAGTCCCTCCTCTTTTGTCAAATCTCCCTTTGCCTCTCTAAGGATGCTCGTGATTCCATCTAGGGCTCGCTCAGACAACCCAGTCCTCAAGATCCTTAACTAGATCCCATCGATGGGAGTTAGATTCCAGGTATTAGGACTTGATTTCTTTGAGGGCCATTGTCCAGCCTAGTACAATGTGTCCTTCCATAGGGAGGCAGCAAAACCATGCTAGCCCCGTGCAGTGGGGTGCTCACCGGTGAGCAGTGCCAGGACACATACTGCTGATAGGCACTGCAGCAGGACCGAATATCTGGAGAATTATGCCCAGAGGGGAAAAAGCGAATCCTAAAAAGGTCACGTGCTTTTCGATTCCACTTGTAAAATATTCTCGAGGCAACAAAATCATAGAAATGGAGAGCAGATGAGGGCTTGCCAGACACCGCGGAGGTGATGGGGGCAGGAAGGAGGTGGGAATGTCTGCTGTAAGAGGACAAAACTGGGGTCCCTGTGGAGGGCTTGATGGCTCTGTTTCTCGTGTGCATCACTTTCGAAATCCTGGCCGTGATCCCGTTCTAGAGGTAGAGAGAACATAGGGCATCTTCACGGTGTTTCCCAGTCACACACAGTCCCAGCAACCTCACGGCTACCCACCTTGCTACGTCTGTCCCCACGGCTCTGGCTGGTGCCCCGTTGCCACAGTTGAGCAGTGTTCCTAAGGGAGGAAGCCATCTTGCTAACGCGACTCCTGCACCGCTTCACTCTCTCCTGCACACCTGGGGTTTCCTCGGACCGGCCATCCTGTGCACCTGCGGCTGTTTCTCCCAGCCCACAGGGAGCAATCAGTTCCCATTCACCACCACCTGTTTTGTCTTCCTGAGTCCTAGCGTTGCAATTGTCGGCGCCTGCAGACCTTACCTCTGTCAGCTGAGTCTGAGTGGGCTTCCTCTCCCACTTGTCCCTAGTTCTCATCTCATTAATGAACGACACTCACATTGCTGAAGCTCACAGTGAAGTCTCAACCCCCAGTTTGCGGACTACGTGGCACCATTTTACAGATACACGTGATTACTCCCTTTCTGTAAAAATTACTTCCATCCTCCTCCCACTGCCCGGGCCGCTGCTCACCAGTGTCTGTGTTGGTTTGTCCTCATCTTCTTCCCACCTCCCATCAGCTTTCCACCCGTCCTTACCCTGGGGTGATCTCAGCCAGCCTCAGGCTTCTATCTACCAATAGCTGGCCCAATAGCTGGGGCCTCCAGGTCTTTATGCTCTGCCCCCAGCTTTTCCTGTCTCCAGATGCCTGACTCCAATTACACACCACACAGGTGCTACTCTCCCCAGCCTCTGCCCCCTCCCTGAAGGCATCTCCTCTTCCCCTCCCCTCATTTACTGGCCACACCAGCCCCTCCCTGCTCCCTGAGCATGTCAGGCACACACTCCTGCTTCAGGTCTTTGCACTTGCTTTGCCTCTCTCTGTCCTCCCACATACCCACATGACACACTCCCTCATTTCTGTCATATCTTTGCTCTGACGTCACCTGCTCAGTGGGGTCTCTGCTAGCTCTCTATCTAAAACTGAAAACTGCTCCTTCTCCGACCCAAACACCCGATCTGCCTTCCCCGCCTTCTTTTTCTTCCCGGTCCTTGGCATCATCTGTTTTTCTTACTTGCTTGCTGTCTGTCGCCTGCTGCAGTCCCTGCCAGAATGTCGGCTCCATGGGGTTCAAAGACCAAACTAGCTTTGTTTAGGGCTGTTTCCTTAGGGCCCTAGAACAGTGCCTAACTCCTACAAAAGCTCAAACACCATTCGCTGCATGAGTAAGTGTTGAGATTTCATATCAGTTTGCTGGGTCTGCCATCACAAAGTACCACAGACTGGGTGGCTTAAGCAACAGAAATTGATTTATTTATTTTCTCACACTTTAGATCAAGGTGTGGCTAGGGTGGGTCTCCTCTCTCCATGACTGGTGGACGACCTCCTTCCCACCGTCTTCACGTGGTCTTCCTTCTGTGTGTGTAGGTGCCCACTCTCTTCTTATAAGACACCAGTTATCAGATTAGGGTCCCTCCCCCCAAATGAGCTCATTCAACCTCCACTTTACCTTTCAAGATCTGGTATCCAAGTACAGTTACATGGGGTAGTTAGGACTTCAGCATATGGATTTTGGGGGCAAATCCATTCCATGACAGGTTTGTGTCTGTAGTACCTAGTCACTACCCACATGGGTTTGTTTGTTTGTTTGTTTTTCTGTATGCCCTTTTGCCATTATTTGCTCACCCAGTGTGAATCCCAGTTTGCCCTTACCCCAAGTTATAACTCTGTTTATTTATTTGTATAGGTTTGCATCTTCCTTCTACCTCTGTACTCCAAGTTCCTGGCTGGCACTGGAATTACATCCTTAGCATGCACATCATAACCTCCAGGTGAGGTAAGTATGATTACTCTCATTTCGAAAATCTACAATCTGAGGCTCAAAAGAGAGTAGGTCATGTTTCTGAAATCACAGTACTAGTGAATGCTGTCATTTTGATAACTTTGTTCTCATGGGCCCCAAAGCCCACATTCTTTCATCTACCACACTGTCCCCAAGATGAATGGGGAAAAGCCATACTTCACCTGATATATTATAAACAATGGTACCTGTAAAGCTGGTGTCACATTTCAGGAAATGGGATTAAGTTTAGAATCTGAGTAATTATACCTACAGGTTGAATTTGAATCTCATATCCTTTTTTTTTTTTTCTGCTGCTGCAATTTCTGTTATCCTCAATGATTATCTAAATGTATTCTTCCCTTGGCAAAATTTAGCCACTAAGAATACCAAGAGAGTTTGTTTCCTTTTTAAGAGGTCGGAATTATGCAATGAATTCATAATGTCAAGGTAATAGCTGTTATTTTATCCTAAAATATACAGGAAAAGGTCATTGCCTTTGTTGTAAGAGTTTACCATGTGTTCTTGATAACATGCCTGAGCTCTATTGGTGAAAAACCATCATAGACTTTGAAAGTCAGTTATTTATAGTTAGGAGAGTATCGTTCTCTCTTTGGGTGCAGCTGATTGTTTAAAATAGAACTTTGGGTTTTTCTCCATAGATTTTATATTTTAGAGTGAGCTTTGCATTAACAAGTATGTTATATTTGCATTCATACAAGTTGGGCAATCATGAAATTGACAGGAAAGCAGCTGCTAATAGTTGTCATTTGGACATGTAGATGGAAATACTATAGGTCATGTTGTGACTCCTTATACCTGTTGAGCTCTGGTTTCATTTGGCATTTCCAAACCATTGCCCTGAGCTTATGGATGTTGATCAAGTGGCCATGTAAAGGTTGTTTTCAATTGGCATCAGGGGTGTAGAGATGGCTCTTAAGTTGTGTATGAAGAAGCTGTTGGTTCTCTGCTTCTATGTCTGTGTAGCTCCTAAAAATAGAAGACTAGAGCATTTATAGAAATACATTTTGTTCAAAGTAAATGCACCTTGTGAATGGGCTAAAGGCTTAGATAATAATCAATACTTTTGGAGTCTGATATTAATTTGTGAATTTAAAATAGGTCTAGGGACATCTGGGTGGCTCAGTTGGTTAAGCGTCTGACTTCAGCTCAGGTCATGATCTCACTGCTCGTGACTTCGAGCCCCATGTCAGGCTCTGTGCTGACAGCTGGGAGCCTGGAGCCTGCTTCAGATTCTGTGTCTCCCTCTCTCTGCCCCTCCCCCGCTCGTGCTCTGTGTCTCTCTCTCTCTCAAATATGAACTAAAACATAGAAAATAGGTCTAGAATAAATCTGTAGACAGTAACATACTTATAATGACTGCTGATTAAAACAAAGAAATAGCCTGAATCTCCAAGCATAAATTACTGTTTTTCCTGAGGCACCCATCATATATCAGGTTGACCATTAAGCTGAATGAAAGCATCAATCTTTTAGTAACTTGGAAGAGATAGGCATACTATCTTAGCTAGTAAGGTTTGGTATGTATCATTGTTGTAGACCTGTTTTCTTTAATGATCAAAGAATTAATTTGAGGTCTCTTTTATTTGGGTATTCAGAATTAAGATAACTAACCCAAGGCAAATGAGTTAAGACCATTTTAGAACTGAGCTGGACTTAAAAAGCCAGATCCTGAGTCATGATAAAGATAGTTTGAACATTCCATTTCATCAGTAAAAAAAAATATATATATATATATATATATATATATATATATATATATATATATATACAGAGAGAGAGAGAGAGAGAGAGAGAGAGAGAGAGAGAGAGAGAGAGAGTTCCTGAATGACAATCATCATGTTGGAGGAGAGTTTCTGGGGTTCCCAACACAAATGGTACATGATTTTGAGTCAAGGATACAGCCTCACTGACTGTACTTTTACTGAAATGATGGTTCAGATATCAACAATGTTGTCTGTTGGAATTGTCTTTTGCAAAACTGATATCCTTTCAGTTTTCAACATGATTAATTTACTAAAGAGAAAAAAATGTTTCCCTCTTTCTGAACCATAATCACATTTGTATTTAGAGTTATCATTGAAAATAGTATTTCTAAAAATGGTTAATAAATTAGAAGCCAACATAAATTTGCTTGTGAAGTTATGAAATGTAAAACTGTTCCCAAAGCAGTTATTTTACATTTTATAGGAAAACTAATCTTTTATGTTCTTACTGCATTTATTTTATATCCTATTCACTTTTCTTTCATGCTGTTCATGTGCGTGTGTGTATGTATGTGAAATGTGCAATATTTGGTCATTTAAAAAGCGTCACTAACTTACGCAAAGTCAGCCAGAAATAAATGCAATACATTATGTCCAAAGTAATCATGCAGATTTTCCATCATGAGAAACAGTTGGTTTATCTCAAATGAATTTTTTCCCTCTTTCTTTTCTTTTTAACAAGCCAAGTCATAGGAGAATATTTTCTTTTTGCTAACCTTGAGGCAGGGCAAGAGCAGATTTGTGTCAGAGCACATGGTCCGTATTTATGAGAAACTAGGGAAATTAAGAAAGCCACTTAGTTACAAAACTTAGTGGGGACTCATGACTGACTTGGAGTTTTCAACAATATTCTATGGGGAAATCTTTTATTTACTGGGTTACTGTTTTTTTTTAAATTTTTACTTAATTTGTTTTTTAAATTTACATCAAAAGTTAGTTACCATAACGTGCAACAATGATTTCAGGAGTAGATTCCTTAATGCCTCTTACCCATTTAGCACATCACCCCTCCCACAATTCCTCCAGTAACCCTGTTTGTTCTCCACATTTAAGAGTTTCTTATGTTTTTGTCCCCCTCCCTTTTTTTATATTATTTTTGCTTCCCTTCCTTTATGTTCATCTGTTTTGTGTCGTAAAGTCCTCATATGAGTGAAGTCCTATGATATTTGTCTTTCTCTAATTTCCCTTAGCATAATACTCTCTAGTTCCATCCATGTAGTTGCAAATGGCATGATATCATTCGTTTTGATTGCCAAAAAATATTCCATTGTGTATGTGTGTTTATGTATGTATGTATGTGTATATATATACACATGTGTGTATGAGTATGTATGTGTGTGTGTATATATATGTGTGTATATGTGTGTATATGTACACACACACATATATATATATATGCACACACACACATACATACCACATCTTCTTTATCCATTCATCCATCAATGGACATTTGGGCTTTTCCCATACTTTGGCTGTTGTTAATAGGGCTGCTATAAACATTGGGGTGCACATGCCCCTTCGAAACAGCATACCTGTATCCCTTGGATAAATACCTGGTAGTACACTTGCTAGGTTGTAGGGTAGTCCTCTTTTGAATTTTTTGAGGAACCTCCATACTGTTTTCCAGAGTGGCTGCACCAGTTTGCATTCCCACCAGCAGTGCAAAGAGTTCCTCTTTCTTCACATCCTCGCCAACATCTGTTGTTGCCTGAGTTGTTAATGTTAGCCATTCTGACAGGGGCGTGGGGATATCTCATTGTGGTTTTGATTTGTATTTCCCTGATGATGAGTGATGTTGAGCATTTTTTCATGTGTCGGTTGGCCATCTGGATGTCTTCCTTGGAGACGTGCCTATTCATGTCTTTGCCCATTTCTTCAATGGATTATTTGTTTTTGGGGTGTTGACTTTTAGTTGTTCTTTATAGATTTTGGATACTAACCCTTTATCTGATATGTCATTTGCAAATATCTTCTCCCATTCTGTCAGTTTTGCTGATTATTTCCCTTGCTGTGCAGAAGTTTTTATTTTGATGAGGTCCCAATAGTTCATTTTTGTTTTTGTTTCCCTTGCCTCTGGAGACATGTTGAGTAAGAAGTTGCTGCGGCCAAGGTCAAAGAGGTTTTTGCCTGCTTTCTCCTTGAGGATTTTGATGGCTTCCTATCTTACATTTAGGTCTTTCATCCATTTTGAGTGTCTTTTTGTGTATGCTGTGAGAAAGTGGTCTGGGCTCATTCTTCTGCATGTCGCTGTCCGGTTTTCCCAGCATCACTTGCTGAGAAGACTGTCTTTACTCCATTGGATATTCTTTCCTGTTTTGTCAAAGGTTAGTTGGCCATATGTTTGTGGGTCCATTTCTGGGTTCTCTATTCTATTCCATTGATCTGAGTGTCTGTTCTTGTGCCAGTACCACACTGTGTTGATGATTACAGCTTTGTAATACAGCTTGAAATCGGGGATTGTGATGCCTCCTGCTTTGGTTTTCTTTTTCAAGATTGCTTTGGCTATTCGGGGTCTTTTCTGGTTCCATACACATCGTAGGATTGTTTATTGTAGCTCTGTGAAGAATGCTCGTGTTATTTTGATAGGTATTGCATTGAATATGTAGATTGCTTTGGGTAGTATTGACATTTTAACAAGATTTGTTCTTCCTATCCAGGAGCATGAAATATATTTCATTCTTTGTGTGTCATCTTCAATTTCTTTCATAAGCTTTCCATAGTTTTCAATGTATAGATTTTTCACCTCTTTGGTTAGATTTATTCCTAGGTATTTTATGGTTTTTGGTGCAATTGTAAATGGGATCGATTCCTTGATTTCTCTTTCTGTTGCTTCATTGTTGGCATATAGGAATGCAACCGATTTCTGTGCATTGATTTTATATCCTGCCACTTTGCTGAATTCATGGGTAAATTCTAGCAGTTTTTGGTGGACTCTTTTGGGTTTTCCATATAGAGTTTCATGCCTTCTGCAAAGAGTGAAAGTTTGACCTCTTCCTGGCCGATTTGGATGCCTTTTATTTCTTTGTGTTGTCTGATTGCAGAGGCCAAGACTTCCAATACTATGTTGAATAACAGTGGCGAGAGCGGACATCCCTGTGTTGTTCCTGACCTTAGGTAGAAAGCTCTCAGTTATTCCCCCATTGAGGAGAATATTAGCATTGGGTCTTTTGTATGTGGCTTTTATGATCTCGAGGTATTATCCTTCTATTCCTACTTTCTTGAGGGTTTTTATCAAGAAAGGATGCTGTATTTTGTCAAATGCTTTCTCTGCATCTATTGAGAGGATCATATGGTTCTTGTCCTTTCTTTTATTGATGTGATGAGTCACATAGATTGTTTGGTAGACATTGAACCAGCCCTGCATCCCAGGTATAAATCCCACATGGTCATGGTGAATAATTTTTTAATGTATTGTTGGATTTGGTTGGCTCATATCTTGTGGAAGATTTTTGCATCCATGTTCATCAGGGAAATTGATCTATAGTTCTCCTTTTTAGTGGGGTCTCTGGTTTTGAATCAAGGTAATGCTGGCTTCATAGAAAGAGGTTGGAAGTTTTCCCTCTATTTCTATTTTTTGGGACATCTTCAAGAAAATAGGTGTTAACTCTTCCTTAAATGTCTGATAGAGTTCCCCCTAGAAAGCTATCTGGACCTGGGCTCTTGGTTTTTGGGAGATTTTTGGTTACTAATTTGATTTCCTTACTGGTTGTGGGTCTGTTCAAATTTTCTATTGCTTCCTGTTTCAGTTTGGGTAGTTTATGTATTTCTAGGGATTTGTCCATTTCTTCCAGATTGCCCATTTTACTGGAGTACAATTTCTCATAATATTCTCTTATTATTGGTTTTATTTCTGCTGTGTTGGTTGTGATCTCTCCTCTTTCATTTTTGATTTTAATTATTTGGGTCCTTTCCTTTTTCTTTTTGATCAAACTGGCTAGTGGTTTATCAATTTTGTTAATTCTTTCAAAGAACCAGCTTCTGGTTTCATTGATCTGTTCTACTGTTTTTTTGTTTTTTGTTTTTCGTTTTGGTTTTTGGTTGTGTGTGTTTGTGTGTGTGTGTGTGTGTGTGTGTGTGTGTGTTTAGTTTCAATAGCATTGATTTTTGCTCTAATCATTATCACTTCTTGTCTTCTGCTGGTTTTGGGTTTTATCTGCTGTTCTTTTTCCAGCTCTTTAAGGTGTAAGGTTAGGTTGTGTATCTGAGACCTTTCTTCCTTCTTTAGGAAGACCTGGACTGCTATATACTTCCCTTGTGTTACTACCTTTGCTGCTTTGCAGAGGTTTTGGCTGTAGTGTTACCATTTTCATTGGCTTCTGTGGACCTTTTAATTTCCTCTTCAACTTCTTGGTTAGCCCATTCATTCTTTAGTAGGATGTTCTTTAGTCTCCAAGTACTTGCCATCTTTCCAATTTTTTTCTGTGGTTGATTCGAGTTTCACAGCATTGTGGTCTGAAAATATGCACGGTATGATCCGATATTTCTGTACTTGTTGAGGGCTGATTTGTGTCCCAGTATGTGATCTATTCTGCACAACATTCCATGTGCACTGGAGAAGAATGTATATTCTGCTGCTTTAGGATGAAATGTTCTGAATATATCTGTTAAGTCCATTTGGTCCAGTGTGTCATTCAAAGTCATTGTTTCCTTGTTGATTTTCTGTTTCGATGATCTTTCCATTGCTATAAGTGGGATGTTGAAGTCCCCCACTATTATGGTATTATTATCAATGAGTTTCTGTATATTTGTGATTAATTGATTTATATATTTGGGTGCTCCAACATTTGGAGCATAATTGTTTACAATTGTTAAGTCTTCTTGGTGGATAGACCCCCTTAATTATGATATAACACCCTTCTTCATCTCTTGTTACAGTCTTTATTATAAAGTCTAGATTGTCTGATATGGGTATGGCTACTCCAGCTTTCTTCTGGCGACCATTAGCATGATAGATGGTTTTCCATCCCCTTACTTTCAATCTGAAGGTGTCTTTCAGTCTAATGTGGGTCTCTTATAAACAGCATATAGATGGGTCTTGTTTTCTTTTCCATTCTATTACCTATGTCTTTTGATTGCAGCATTTAGTCCATTGATGTTTACAGTGAGTACTGAAAGATAGGAGTTTATTGCCATTATGTTTCTTTTAGAGTTGGAGTTTCTGGTGGTGTTTTCTGGTGCTTTCTAGTCTTTATTGCTTTTGGTCTTTTTTTTTTCTTTTTTTCATCTTTTTTCCCCTCAGAGAGTCCCCCTGAAAATTTCTTGAGGGCTCGTTTAGTGGTCACGAACTCCTTTAAGTTTTGTTCGGGAAACTTTTAATCTCTCCTTCTATTTTGAATGACATCCTTGGTGGATAAGTAATTCTTGGCTGCATATTTTTCTGATTCAGCACATTGCATGTATCTTGCACTCCTTTCTGGCCTGCCAAATTTCTTTGGATAGGTCTGCTGCAAACCTGTCCTGCCTTCCCTTGTAGGTTAAGGACTTTTTTCCCTTGTTGCTTTCATGATTCTTTCCTTGCCTGAGTATTTTGTGAATTTGACTATGATATTCCCTGTTGATGGTCGGTTTTTTGTTGAATCTTATGGGAGTCCTCTATGCTTCCTGGATTTTGATGTCTGTGTCTTTCCCCAGGTTAGGAAAGTTATCTGCAATGATTTGCTCACAGAACCCTACTACCCCTTTTCTCTTTCTTCATCTTCTGGGACCCCATGATTCTGATGTTGTTCCTTTTTAATAAGTCACTGATTTCTCTAATTCCTAAATTGTGCTCTTTTGACTTACTCTCCCTCTTTTTTTTCTGCTGCAGTATTCTCCATAAGTTTGTCCTCTCTATTGCTGATTTCCTGCTCTGCCTTATCCATGGCATCCATTTGAGATGCAGCTCAGTTATAGCATTTTTTATTTCATCCTGACTAGTTTTTTTCTTTTATCTCCACAGAGAGGGATTCTAACCTATTTTCAACCCCAGCTAGTATTCTTATTATCGTGATTTTAAATTCTGGTTCAGACATCTTGCTTGTATCTGTGTTGATTACGTCCCTGACTGTTGTTTGTTCCTGCTGTTTCTTTTGGGGTGAATTCCTGTTTCATCATTTTTAAGGAAAAAAAGGTATTAATAAGGTAAAAAAAATTAAAATTAAAAAATTAAAAGCAACACACACACACAAATCAAATAAATGATGTTTAGATCCTGGTGTTTTGGTCTGGCTATTGAAAGGAGCTTGATAGATTAGATAAAAAAGGGGGGAAAAAAGGAAAATGTTTGAAAATTTGAGAAAATGAATACAATGAAATAGAATAAAATGAAATAATGGAAGTAAAATAGAATTTGAAAACATTACAAAAAAGTAAAAAATTTAGAAGAAAAAAATAAAGAAAAATATTTTTAACAAAAATTGACAGTAAAAATAGATTTTTCTCTTTCTGTATTCAAGAAAAAAAAAGAAATAAAAAAAAGAAAATTGAATACATGGACCAGCGGACAGACTGAAATACGATTGAAATTACATTGCTTTCCCCTAGAAGTCAAACTATGAAGCACTTTGTAGTCTGTAAACTAAGCAGGCAGAGAAATTTGTGGTGTTCCTGAAGAGTGAGTTTGGCCCAGTCAGGTGGGGCTTAATGTAAGGGCTCTGTTCTCCACTAGATGGTGCTGCTTAGCTTACTAGGGTTGAATGTTGTGGCGCTTGTTGGTGTGTATGCGCATGCACGGGAATGGTGAAAATAGCATCACCCAGCCTCCAGTCTCTAGTATAGGAATTCTGTGCTCTCCCCGACCAGCAATTGCACACCCATCCTTTGTCTCTGGTTTCTGTCCATTCCCCGCTTTAACACTGTCCATGACGAAGCCATCAAGTTGCTAGGCTCCACTTCCCTCCTGAGTTTTATCTCAGATGTGGCTTTCTATCTCAGATGTGGGGTTTCCCCACCCCTCACTTCTGAGGGACTGCAGCTTTGACCTGCTCAGATCCTCTGGGGTTGGGTCTCAATGAGCCGTGGCCGGGTGCCAGCCTCACCCAGGACCATGCTGCTGTTGATGCCCAGAGACTGCAGCTGGGTGCCACAGAAAAAGTTCACACGATCCTGTAGGAGCAGCATTTCAGGGATTATGGCAAATCACAACCCACATCTGGCACCAGACTTCACCTTCAATGACCCTATTCCAGCACCAGCGAATGTGGTTGTTCTCTGGGGTCTGCTGGGACCAGGTGGCCGTACAGCCTCTACCAAATATCCTTCTAGCAGTGAAACTGCTTCTCCCTGGGTGGCCCGAGGACCTTCCAGACCCCACTCCTGGGGATTCACCCTTCCCACCAGAGCACCACCAGGTATTGAGTGTTGGCGTTTCAGGCTCTGCACTCCCCCTGTTTATAGAGTCTTAATGGAATTTAAACCCTCTCCTTTCTCCCTTTTTAGTTCAGTCCCTGCGACTGTTTCCACTATTCCACTTTCTTTCTGGCTGCTTTTGAGGGGGCTGCTTTTCCCATACTCTCCTCCCCATCTCTGTCCTCTCTCTGCAAGCAAAAACAGCTCCCAGCCCTCTGCAGCTTCTGTCCCCTGTTTACCTCTTTGCGCTGTGTACCTGCTGAGTTCTGTGGTTCAGGTTGTGCAGATTGTTGTGTTAATCTTCAAATAAGTTTTCTAGATGTATAGGATGGTTTAGGGTTGATCTTGCTGTATTTCATGGATGTGAGATGCAAAAACAACTTCCATGCTGTTCCGCCATCTTGGCTCCCCCACCTACTGGGTTAGTTTTATAGAGCAAACTCTATTTTTTTTTTTTTTTGGTTATAAGAAGGAGTTTTAGATACCACAAAGACCATATCTCCACTAAAAGCTTTTAGCCCATCATGTTCTTGCTGACCAGAATTTTCTCTCTGGCAAGCCCTCTTAAATTATGCCATTGCCCTGCTTGACAAGCAGGATTAGCTTCCCTTTATCTTGTAGGTTGGAGTATAAAATCCTTAATAGGGTTTTTATACTGTTTACCAAACCCTCCAACTCTTCACTCTCACCTCTTCTGTCTCTGCCTTTTCCAGCTGCTTGGTCTCATTGAAATTCCTAAGTGCTAATATTAAATGGGTGGTAGTGCCACCCTGCCATCCTACTGCGTTTCTCTGGTCCACTCACCTACATGACTGCTCCATAGCTTTCCTTCACTCCTCCAATCTCTAATACATCAGTCTTTTTTTTTTTAATTTTTTAAATGTTGATTTGTTATTTTTGAGAGAGAGAGAGAGAGAGAGAGAGAGCACAAGCAGGAGAGGGGCAGAGAGAGAGGAAGACACAGAATTTGAAGCAGGCTCCAGGCTCTGGGCTTGAACCCACAGACCATGAGCTCATGACTTAAGCCAAAGTCGGACACTTAACCTACTTAGCCTCCCAGGCGCCCCTCTAATACATCAGTCTTGATCATTCATCACAGCTGATTGCTTTGTTCTCTATTCCACTGAAAAAGTGGAATTAGTTAGGAGATATATCTTTCTGCTCCTAGAGAGGAATTGTCCATGCTCCTGCCTGAAGCCAGCCCCTCCAGCCTTACATTAGATCCAATTAGATTCACTACATTCAGTTCCTTCCCCCTTACTTAGGATGTTGGCAACTCTCACCTCCTTGGCATGTCAATTTCCTCCTCTTGACTGCATCATCCCCCAAAGTATATAAACATGTTGCTTTCCCCTAAGAAAAATATTCCTCTCCTGATCCCATTGGTCAGTCTTAGATACCATTCCATGTTTCTGTTCCCCTTTTGCTGCTGACACCAGAAATACATTAATTTTTTCCAGTTTCTCTCATCCATGACCTCTAGAAGCTACTCAAATCAGGCTTCTTTTTTTCAAGGTCACCAAAGACCTCCATACTGCTAAGTCCCTTGGGCAATACTAGACTTATTTCTTTATTCTTAGTCTTCATATTACTTGACCTATCAATAATATTTAGATTAATGCAAATATTCACTGTTAGGGACTGAATGTTTATATCCTACCCTAAATTTATATGTTAAAACTCTACTCCTCAATATGATGGTATTAGGAGGTGGGACATTCAGGAAGTAATTAGATTAGATGCAGTCATGAGGATGATGTCCTTAGGGAAGGGATTAGTGCCCTTGTAATGAGTCATGAGAGAGCCTGCCTCCTTTCTCTGCTTCTGCCACATGAGGATACAAAGAGAAATCTGCACCCCAGAAGAGAGCTCTCACCAGAACCTGACCATGATGCTCCTTGATCTTGGACTTCTAGACTCCAGAACTTTGAGAAATAAGTTTGTATTGTTTATAAGCCGCCCATGTGTGGTATTCTGTTATATTAATAAGAACTAAGACACTCTCCTTGATACAGCTTCATCACTTGGCTTGCAATATACCACATCGCTCAAGTCTCTTCTTCCTCAGTGTTTTCTTTGCTGGTTCCTGTTGTCTCCCCAAACCCTAAATATTGGAGGCTCCACATCTCAATCCTTACATCTCTTCCTTTCACTGTTATCACTCTCCTAAATACCTTTTCCCCTGATGATCTTCAAATTTAAATCACCAGCCCAGACCTCCCCCAAACTCCCGTCTCCTATTTCTCCACTTGATGCCCTTGCTTGTATGTCTAACAAATGTCTCAAACACATTATGTTCAAAACTAAAATTGTGATCCTCTTACAACCTTCTCATTCCACAGTCCTCTTCCCATAGTAAATATAAATTCTGGGGCACCTGAGTGGCTCACTTGGTTAGGCGTCCGACTTCAGCTCAGGTCATGATCTCGTGGTCTGTGAGTTCAAGCCCCACATTGGGCTCTGTGCTGACAGCTCAGAGCCTGGAACCTGCTTTGGATTCTGTGTCTCCATCTCTCTGCATCTCCCCCACTTGCACTCTGTCTCTCTTTCTGTCTCTCTCTCAAAAATAAATAAATATTAATTTTTTTAAATATATAATTTCTATTTTTCTAGGTGTTGGGTTTTAATTTCTTGGAGTCTTTTTTTTTTTTGACTCCCCACTTTATTTTATACCCTACCCTCATATCCAGTCTGTCAGCAGGTACTGTTGGCCTTACCTTTAAATATATCTAAACCAGACTCCTTTTCATCCTCTCTGATATTACCACCCTGGTCCAAGCTACCATGATTCTTCATCTAGAACATTGTAGCCGCCTTCTCATTGGTATCCTGCTTTCTCCCTCTTTGACTCATAATTTTATTATTATTTTTTTAACACAGAAGCCAAAATCGTCCTTTAAAAACTGAAGTGTGACTATATGACTCTTCCATTCACAATTCTGCATTATCTTCCAGCTCTCTCAGAGTAAAACCCAGAGTCATTACCCTGTGGCTTACGAGATCTTATATTATCTGCCACCATCCTTGCTAGTATTTGACCTTATCTTCTACCAGTCTCTCCTTTCCTTACTGTGCTCCACCTATATTGACCTCTTTGCTGTTTTTCAAACACACCAAGTTTTTTATCTCAGAAACTTTGCAAGAAACATGGAAAGGATTTCCTCAACTATACCCATGGATTGCAGCCTTCCCTCCTTCTGGCCCTAAAGCAAATGCTATCTTGTCAATAAAGCTTTCCCAACCACCCTAACTAAATTACACCATCTTTCCCAACTTTGAATTCTCATACCCATTTATTTTTTTCCATAATACTCATCCTGAGCTCATATATTATATCATTTTGCCTATGTTTTTGGTAAATTATCTGTTCCCCAACCCCCCCATTGAGTATTAGCTCCATGAGGACAGAGAGTGGGGTCTTTTTTGTGAATGCCTATATCACTGGTGCTTTGAACAGGGCTTCAATAAATACATGTTCAAAGATCAAATACCTTCGTATCTTTATATGAACTCTTTCCTCTGAGATGTCCTGAATGCTGTTTATTTGGCAATTTTTTAATCTTTTTGTAATACAGCATCCTGTCAGATTTTCCTCTCTCATGAAAACAGCTTCTAGTTGCATTTACTAAAATAATAATAATCACTAGTGTTTATATTATGCTGACTCTGATCTAAATGCTTTATCTATTTTATAGGTACCATAACAACCCCATGAAGTAGGAGCTATTGTAATGTCTGTTTTACAAATGAGTTGACACAAGACATTTAAATTTACACAGGTAGTAAGTAGTGGAGCCAGGATATTTTAAACTCAAGGAATATGGCTCTAAAGGCTGTGCTTTCAACCATTGTGTTACGCTGCTTACAGATAGAAGTTGTTTTAAGGAGGTCTGCAGAAAAGGTGAATAGAGACTTTCATTTGACTTATGGAAGCCAGCCAGTTCCTCTTAGTGATGGAATCTGAGTGTTCTTAAAAAGGATTGGATAAATTGGCATAAAGGAGTCTGTGGATATTTTAGGAAGAAAGGTTGAGTTATGACTTCATTTCTGGTACATTACAGTGTTAGAGAAGGTGACAAGTCTTATTATCATGGTGAGACATGGGATCAGAAATAGTTCTGAGTTGTGGCAAGAAGCAAAGAGAGTACTCTGTTTCTATGATGTGGCAAGCCCTGGAACTAGTCCTAACCCAGCCAGCTAGCTCTCCTGTAAGCAACTGGGCAGGTGAACTGAAAAACTGACTCAGAGAAGCCTTGAAAACTGGGCCCATTAGGGCAAGACATCATCTCAACCAAACCCTATAGCTGTCCTCATAGGGCCTTTGGGAAAAGTTTCCTATGTAGGAGCACAGCCCCCTACAGTCTTCTGTTCAGTTCTTGCCATTATTCCTAAAAAAAGGTTCGTCTCACAGCCTGAACTCCATAATCACTAACCCTTAAGGTGACAGGCACTCTGTAATCACCTGACTTGACCTCACCACTCTGGGGCTGCCTTATGCCTTGCAAATATGCATAGGCGAGGGAATGACAGAGCATTGATCCTCAGAGTCCTGGCCCCTTCTCTGAGCATAATGCTGGGGAGTGTGTTCTTCCATCCTCAGAATCTTTATGGCTGTGAATAGATGCTGCCTTACTCCTTGAGATAACTTCTGAACCCCCAGTACCATGCTTCCAACACAGCCTGCTGATGCCAGGTTTTAAATCTCCACTTAGCAAACTGGGTTAGGGCAAAACTGAATCCCACTGCTGTTTTGATGTATGAAAGAGAAGAGAATTTTAGAGATTCCGAATGAGTGAACTTTCTGTTACAGTACATGATGGTTGGTAACTCCGAGCATAGCAGAGTAGCATCCCATTAATTGCACTCAAACCTTAAAGAAAGATGACCAGGTGTACTTCCAAATCCATCACAAATGTTCTCTTATTGACTTCCTTCAAGCTAAATGTTAAACTGCTGTTTCAGCATTTCCTTGCCTTGATCATAATGCTATTAGTCATTAGTTGATATTTCTGTCTCTCCCCACTAGCCAGTAAATTCCTCAAGGGTAGGAACCATGTCTGGTTGATCTACTTACCCTTAGACTTAGTTGTGCCTGACATGGTAAGACTCTTACTATATCCTTGGTAATTGACTGGACAAATGAATGAGTCATGGGTGGACAAAGAATTTCTCTTTTCAGATTGTTATTGTATACAGGGTATACATTTTGCTTTAACAAAAACTTTATCAAGAGACCATGTCATAGCGAAGGAGGGATTTGTGGCAGATATTTTGGGACAGCTGTGTTTTTACAAACATTATGCTTCAAAAGATGTTTCCTTTATACAAAGTTGGTATCTAATATACATATGTTAAATCACCTGAACTGAATTTATGGAACGGTAGAAAGAGCAGATCTGGTTATAGTCCCATTTTTGCCACTAACCTTGAACAAGGAGGTTGACTTCTTAAGTCCCTTCTGGCTCTTTTGTTCTACAGCTTTGTGAATTTATATGTGGAAGTAAACTATGCATTTGTTTCCTAGTAAAATTAGTGAAAAGGCAGATATAAACACCCAGCCCCCCTCAAAGCAGAGCCTACTTCTCTGATAAGAAAAGAATGTAAGGAATTCTCTCTGTTAGGCTCCATTGGGTATGGATTATTTTGCATTTGTGGCACTAATCTCCGAAAAAGCTATTGTTTGAACATTTGACTCATGATAGATATAAATAGAAACCCATATACTTTCTGTTGTTCAAATGGTTGTAATTCTGACACCTTCAGAAAACCTCATAGATTGTTGGAAAAGTTCCATGAGACCAACAATGAAAGTATAACATCTGTTGTGTGATTTGGAGGGCTTTATAGCTCCATTGCTAAGAGAATAGAATAATATCTTGGTAAACTGGCATCTGTGAGGATCACTAATTATTAATTAACCTCTACATTGTTATAAATTTACTGAAAATACCATAATAGTATTGCTTTGATTGATCAGAAAAATTCTACCACATATGTTCAATAGGTACTGCATATAACTTACTACCACAAAATCTGATATTGATTCACTTACCGATATTAATGACCGCATAATGACATATATGAATATTTTCTGCAGCTCTGCTGTTAGGTTTAAACAGATTCAAGCCCATAGACCTGTGCTCTGAAGCAAATTGGATACTGCTAGTGCAGAGGGAAGAGGACAGGTGTGATGTAATCAGAAGGGCTTAGAGTCTTAATCAAATAAACCAGTGAATGTTTGGGTTATCTCCACTTTGAAGTGATTTTCAAAGCAAAAATGTGCTTTGCAATAATAAGATTTGGGGTTAAAAAGTCATGTATAATTGGGCCATTAGGTTTGCGTCAGAGAAAAAATCTCCAGTTCTAAGAACTGTCAGGAAAGAGGGGAAAATAGCCCCAGCCCCCAGCAGTAGACTCTGGGACTTTGACAATAAACCAGGGGTAGAGAAGCCATGATCAAACGTCAGGAAACATCTGGGAACCTTGCAAAAGTTGCACCTGCTTAGAGACTCAGATTTAATAGGGCTTGTTTGGCATGGACTTTAGGAATCTGAGTTTTTAACAAGCACCCTACCAAATAGAAAATTCCTTACAGGTGAGGAGTATTCCCATGTAAAACATATCAGTCATGTGCGTAAAGAGTTATTTTTCCCAGAAGAATAAACAGATTTTTTTTTTTATTGTGTTCATTGCCTCAGACTTTAGGGCATAATGTATGTAGGCATAGCGACCTCAGGATATGTTATAACCTCTTGTTTCCCTCTTGGTTTTTAAAAAAGTTATACCTTGTTGTCAGCTCAAATAGAATTTAAATTTTTTTTAATGTTTATTTATTTTTGAGACACAGAGCACAAGCAGGGGAGGGGCAGGGAGAGAGAGGGAGATACAGAATCTGAAGCATGCTCCAGGCTCTGAGCTGTCAGCACAGAGTCCCACACAGGGCTCGGTCCAAGAGCCGCGAGATCACCACGCGAGCCGAAGTTGGACACCTAACCGACAGAGCCACCCAGGCGCCCCTCAAATAGAATTTTTAAAGCATGCTTGAGAAGTTTGAGCCAAATTTCCCACATCTATTTTTTTTCCAGTTTGAATTTTTATTGGAGAAGCAAAGTTTATTTATTAATTTCCCATTGATAATTTAATTTTTCCCATTTATAATCTAATTATGTCAAGCTGTATTTTAGTCATGAAAGGTATAAAGATGAATAAAATTGTCCCTGTCCTCAAAGAGCTTATAATCTTTTAGTGGGTGATAGGCGTATAGGTAAATAAGTGTAATAAAATGTGATTAGTGTTATTATCAGAACATATTCCATAGTATGGTTGGAACAGAAGAACTGAGTCAACTCTCACTAGATGGGAAAAGGGTCCCAGAAAGGCTGTATAAGGAAGTAGATGCTTGACCTGATTTTTTTTTTTTTTTGCTTTATTGAGATATAGTTAACAAATAACATTATGTAAGTTCAAGATGTACAATGTGATGATTTGGTACACATGTATATTGTGAAATTATTACCACAGTAAGGTTGGTCAACACATCCAACACCTCACATTGTTACCTGTTTGTGTATGTGGGGTTGGGGGTGGCAAAAATACTTACTCTATTAGCAACTCTCAAGTACACAATACAGTAAGTATTGTTAACCATTTCACCATGCTGCACAATCCCCAGAACTTACTTATCTTATACTTGAAGGTTTGTGCACTTTGACCAACATCTTTCCATCCCTAGCCCTTGGCAATCACCAGTTTGCTCTTGGTTTCTATGAGTGAATTTGACTTTTTTAGATTCATAAATAAGTGGTATTATGTAAGATTTGTCTTTCTCTTTCTGACTTATTTCACTTAGCATAATCCTCTCAAGGTCCATCCATGTTGTCACATATGGGAGGATTTCCTTTGTTATGGCTGAATAATATTTCATTATGTGTATTATATTCATATGATATATATCCATCTATATCTATATATATAAACCACATCTTCTTTATCCATTTATTTGTCAGTGGATACTTTGGTTGTTTCCATGTCTTGGCTATTTTGAATAATGCTGCAATGAACATGTAGGGGCAGATACCTCTTTGAGGTAGTAATTTGGTTTCCTTTGGTTGTATATCCAGATTGGGTTTGCTGGATCATATGGTAGTTCTATTTTTTTTAAGTTTGTTTGTTTGTTTGTTACACCCAGTGTGGGACTCGAACTCATGACCCTGAGATCAAGAGTTGGATGCTCCACTGGCCTAGTCAGCCAAGTGCCCTGGTAGTTCTATTTTCAATATTTTGAGGATCATCCCTACTGTTTGCCATAGTGGGCATACTAACTTGTATTCTTACCAGCAGTGCACAAAGATTCCCTTTTCTGTACATTCTCACCAACACTTATTATCACTTGTCTTTTTTATAATAAGAATTCTAACAGGTGTGAGACAGTTATCTCATTATGATTTTGATTTGCACTTCCCTGGTGTTAGTGATATTAAGCACCTTTCATGTACCTGTAGGCCATTGTGTGTCTTTGGAAAAATCTTTGGGAAAATGTCTATTTAACTTCTTTGCCCATTTTTAAATTGGATTGTGGGTTCTGCTATTGAGTGGTATGAGTTCTTTAAATATTTTGGATATTAATCCCATATAGGATATATGATTTGCAAATATTTTCTCTCATTCTGTAGGTTCACATTTGATTTTATTGACAATTTCCTTTGCTGTGAGATGCTTCTTAGTTTCATGTAGTTCCACTTGTTTATTTAATTTTTATTGTTTGTGCTTTTAGTATCACATCCAAAAAATGTTGTCAAGACCAGTATTAAGGGGCTTTTCCTGTTAGTTTTTCTTCTAGGAGTTTCACAGTTTCATGTACAACATTTAAGTATGTTGAGTTAATTTGTGTGACTAGTATAAAATATGATTTCAATTTCATTCTTCTGCATGTAGTTTCTCAGTTTTTCCAGCACCATTTATGGAAGAGACTGTCCTTTACCCATTGTATATTCTTGCCTTCTTGGTTATAAATTAATTGACCACATATGCATGGATTTATTTTTGGGCTCTTTATTCTATTGGCCTATGTGTCTTTTTTTGTGCCAGTACCATAATGTTTTGATTGCCGTAACCTTGTGATGCAATTTCAGTCAGGAAGTATGATGCCTCTAGCTTTATATACTTCCTCAGATTGCTTTGGCTATTTGAAATCTTTTGTGGTTCCATACAAATTTTAGGGTTGTTTTTTTTCCCACTTCTGTGAAAATGCCATTGGCATCTTGATAGAGATTACATTGACCTATAGATGGTTTTAGGTAATATGGACATTTCAGTGATATTAATTCTTGTGATCCGTGAACATAGGATATCTTTTCATTTGTGTTTTCTTTAATTTTTCATATAAGTTTTATAATTTTCCATGTACAGCCCACTGTCTCCAGAAATGTAGGTGCTACTGGGTCCTATAGAACATGTAGATTCTTCAAATGCCCCCACTCTTATTCGTGTTGTGGCCTCTGTAGCCTATAGAGGAAATGGGGGAAATTCCCTCTGATGCCTAATATACAGACAGGTCTAGTTGGGGAAACCCACACAGAGGAACTCAAGTTGCTATTCAACCCAATACTGACACCATCTGGGTGGAAACAGGAACAAGCTAAGCAGTCACTGGGCTGAACCCAGAAAGGTTTCACTGGTGATCACTCATGAGCTATAGCCATTAACCCTTTGCACTGACAGGTGAACTATTCTAAAGAGATTAGCCTAGAATTTAGACACTGGGAAGCCAAAGGGCAGATTATCATAACTAAGCCCTATGGTATCAGGACATTTGGCTCACCTTCAAGAGCCTGAGGTGATCCTCACTGTTTCCATGTCCTGGCTCATAAAGCACTGGTTGGTAGAAAGGAAAAATGGAATATTAAAGTAGCAGATTAAATTATTAACAGGGAAAACCACCTTGGCCCAGTGACTAATGTGCTGTCACGGACTTTAATGCATTTGAATAATCAAACAGTAGGGTCTGTGGCCCCATATGCCAGACTGGGGACCCCTGCTGAGGCACCCAATACTATAAAGGTATAGAAGTCTAGGGAGACAGTTACGGCCCCAACTCTCACTGTGGATTAATATGCTATGCTGCTGAGAACACCAAAAGGTGTTGTCTACTGGAATTTGCATTGGGATGTCCTATAGGTTAGGTGAGTTACTCTGTACCCCTGGGTGAGAGGATCTACTCAATCTCCATTGGGATTTTGTTGTTCTGCTGAAAGTCATACCTGTGGAAATGCACTATACCTGGAATGGAACACACCCCATCGAAAGAGGGGAGAACATGGGGGTCCTGGTATGGCATTCTGCCCCAATCTATCTCCTCATGCCTGACAGTGCTGCTTCCCCCTGCCAACATGTATGGCATGCACAATCAGGTTAAGTTACTAAAGCTGCTGGTCTCCCTCTCCTTCAAGGCCATAAGGCATTGACACACCCCTGGAAATCAGGCTGATCCCTAGCCTGAGTATAAGCCCTAGCAACTGACTTTGCAGTACATACAGCAGATTAAGTACAGTTACTGTAGAGCCTTGGAATGGATGGAATGGCATATTGCCAGGATTTGCCCTTAAAATACAGTGACTTGGTAAATGTAGTGACAACATGTACTATGTTCATTTGTTTGCTTCTTTCTTTCTTTCTTTTTTGGTGGAGGCTTTGGGTTTTCTCTATATAATAAGATCATGTTATTTGCAAATGGGTGATTTTACAACTTTCTTCCTGATTTGGAAGCTTTTTATTTCTCTTTCTTGCCTGATTGCTATGGTAGGACTTCCAATACTACATTGAATAGAAGTTGAGAGAGTGGACACCCTTGTCTTGCTCTGGATATTACAGCAAAAACTTTCAATTTTGACTACTGAATGTGATATTCACTGTGGGCTTGTCATATATGGCCTTTATTATGTTGAGGTAAATTCCTTTTATACCAAATTTATTGAGAGTTTTGAATTTTAAGTTCT